>NC_057801.1:523433231-523435550 GCF_018294505.1 Triticum aestivum
AGTTCGGACCAACACTCAGAGGGAGCACTGGCCCAAGGGGGCTAAAATACGATGACCCTCGGGCTCCGGAAACCCAAGGGAAAAAGAGGCTAGGCGGCAAATGGTAAAACCAATGTTGGGCATTGCTGAAAAAGCTTTAATCAAGGCGAACTATCAAGGGGTTCCCATTATAGCCCAACCGCGTAAGGGACGCACAATCCGGGAACATAACACCGATATGACGGAAACTAGGGCGGCAAGAGTGGAACAAAACACTAGGCGAGAGGCCGAGCCTTCCACCCTTTACCAAGTATATAGATGCATTAAGGTAACATAGCAATATAATGATATCCCGACAAGTAAATAAATGTTCCAACAAGGAACGGCTCCAATCTTCACCTGCAACTAACAACGCTATAAGAAGGGCTGAGCAAGGCGGTAACATAGCCAATCAATGGTTTGCTAGGACAAAGGTGGGTTAGAGGTTCAACATGGCAATTGGGAGGCTGACAAGCAAAAGGTAGGCATCGAAGCATTGGCAAAGCAAAAGAGCGAGCAAACTAGCATAGCAAAGATAGTAGTGATTTCGAGGGTATGATCATCTTGCCTGCACAGTTGTCAGAGTTGACTGGATCCTCACAAGCAAACTCAACGGGCTCCTCGGTAGCGAACTCGTCTCCCGGCTCTACCCAACAAGACAAACAAGCAACAAGGATACAATCAACCACGGGCAAGACCAAGCAAGATGATGAAATGACGATATGCTATGCGGGATGCGATGCGGGATGCAAAATGCAAGATATGACAGGAAAAGCATGAACCTGGCATCAACTTGGGAAACCAAGTGTGCCACTGGATAGAGGGGATGAAATCGCTTGAAAACGATATAAAGATCATTGGAAACGGAGCTACGGTTTGGAAATGGCAAGCGTTTTAAGATATGACACCGGTCTGCGATTTACAGCAAGTAGGCATCTAAATGCAACGAAATGAACATGCTACAGCCACCAAACATGAAAACAAAATACATGGCAGTGAATTACACAAGATGGTTGACAAAACACTAGCACTGAGCCATAGGCAAATTCATCCATTAAGAGGTTCAAACAAGCATGGCTAAAACGCAAAAGCAAAACAGATCTCAGACTTAGTGAAATTAACACTAGTCTGAAATTTCAGATCACGATGCTCTCTTCGGAGCAGCAAAACAACATGATAGAACACCTGAACATGACAAGTAAGAACATGGCATGGAGCTACTCAACAAGCTTAATAAAACACCCAAAGTGACCTGGGGCCAAAAGGGTTCACAAAATACTCTACCGAGCTCACGAACATAGCTCGAACACAATCAGTTTTCAGACTTAGTGAAAACTGAGACATGCTGAAATTTAACTCACAAAGGCATGTAAACGAGCTCGATGCACTCACTACGGTGCAAGTCATGGCAAGGAAAGCATATAACCAGCAAGAAGGCACAAAGTGCTAGCTACACATGGCAAGAACGAGGGCATAGCATGCATGGAACACTAACGGTAGCATCGGCAAAATCGCAAACAAGTTAACGATCTGCCCAGATTAACAACGAAGCAAAAGTTGAGCTCAATTGAGTCAACCTAGGGCACTCCACATATGCCAACAAAGACATGGATGGATAGAGCATAACTTAAATATCAAAACTCCCTTACTGATCATCCTCAAAAGAGGCACGGATCACTAGGAAACAAGCTGGACATATAGCATCATGAACTAAAATATCCCAGACTTAGTGAAAATCACTAAGTCCCTGAAATCTGCAATCTCAGGTACCCTACTTCGCAAGCTTGCACAAGACAACACACACATCCTAAAAATGCATGGGTGGCACCTCTGGAAAGAAGACAAAATGCTTCACAATACATCCCAAAGGGGCACAAGCATATCATGCACGGATTAAACATAGCAAAAATGACAAAAGTGCATGATGAACTAACGGATCTGCAATTTAACTCACGAAGCCTCCTTCTAACAGTATTTTGGGTATCAAGATGACCTCAAATGCAAATGATTCAATGGAATGAAATGATGTACATGTCGAGACGAAGAGTTTGATATATCATATGCCCAAAACGGATCTACGGTTGCGGAGATACAATCAGTCAAAGATAGCACGAAAATTAGGGTTTCGGGGGAGAGAGGTCAACCGAAATATCCCAGATCCAGATCTGGATCGGGCACGGACTCCGAGGCGGCGGCGGTACTGTTCACCGGCGACGACGGGGAAGGAGGCAGCGGCCGGCGACGAGGGGACCGGAGGGCGGCGGCGAGGTTGCCGGGGCGGCGCCGACGTGGAGGCGGGCG
>NC_057801.1:523435747-523444368 GCF_018294505.1 Triticum aestivum
GGGCCGGCGGCGGAGTCGGGCGCGGCGGCGGCGGCTGCTCCGGCCGCCGGAGCCGGAAGGGGCGGCGGCGCTGGAGGCGGGGAGGCGCGGGGACGTGGGCCGGGAGGCGGCGCGGAGGGCCCCGCGTGGGCCTGCGGGCCGGCAGCCGCGGCGATGTGGTCCTGCCACGTGGCGGCACCGGAGTGGTCGGGGGCGCCGGCGGACGTGTCCGGTCAGGCGGCGGACATGTCCGTCGGTGGCTGGGAGTTTTTTTTTAGCTAGGGTTTCGGACGGGGAAGAAGAGATCCGAATGGAGGGGGTATAAATAGGCATAGAGGGAGCTAGGAGAGTCCAAATGAGGTGCGGTTTTCGCCCACACGATCGTGATCGAACGCTCTAGGACATGGAGCAGAGTTTGGTGGGTTTTGGGCCAAATTTGGGGGGTGTTGAGCTGCAACACACACGAGGCCTTTTCGGTCCCTCGGTTAACCGTTGGAGCATCAAACGAAGTCCAAATGATACGAAACTTGACAGGCGGTCTACCGGTAGTAAACCAAGGCCGCTTGGCAAGTCTCGGTCCAATCCGGAAATGTTTAATCCCCACACAAGAAAGAAAGCTAGAAATGACCACCGGAGGAGAACGAAGCGCCGGAATGCAAAACGGACAACGGGGAAAATGCTCGAATGCATGAGATGAACATGTATGCAAATGCAATGCACGTGATGACATGATAAGAGATGCATGAAAACGAAAACAACACACGGAGACAAAGACCCGAACCCGAGAAATAAATATAACTTAGCGCCGGGGATGGCAAGAGTTGGATACAAATATGGAAAGTTACATCTGGGGCGTTACAACACTCCACCACTACGAAAAGATCTCGTCCCGAGATCTAGGACTGAAAGAACTCCGGGTATTCAGAACGGAGGTGATCCTCGCGTTCCCAGGTAGCTTCACGGTCGGAATGGTGTGACCACTTGACTTTGAGAAATTTGATTGACTTGTTGCGAGTCTTGCGTTCAGTCTCTTCAAGAATAGCAACTGGGTGCTCACGATAAGAGAGATCTTCTTGGAGCTCAATGTCCTCGAAGTTGACGGTGCGGTCAGGAGTCTTGAAGCACTTTCGAAGCTGAGAGACATGGAACACATCATGAACATTTGCAAAGTTTGAAGGAAGCTCGAGTTGATAGGCGAGGTCGCCTCTCTTGCTGACAATTTTGAAAGGTCCCACGTATCTAGGGGCAAGCTTCCCTTTGATACCGAAGCGACGAGTACCTTTCATGGGAGAGACGCGGAGGTAAACATGATCTCCGATCTCAAAAACTAGATCACGGTGCTTACTATCATAGTAGCACTTCTGGCGGGATTGAGCTGCTTTGAGGTTATCACGAATGACTTTGCACATTTCTTCTGCTTCTGTGATTAAGTCATTACCCAGCAGCTGACGTTCACCGGTTTCAGACCAGTTGAGAGGGGTACGTCACTTCCTACCATACAGAATTTCAAAGGGGGCCTTGCCCGAACTTGCTTGAAAGCTGTTGTTGTAAGAGAATTCAGCATAAGGAAGACAATCCTCCCACTTCATGCCGAAGGAGATCACACAAGCTCTGAGCATATCTTCAAGAACCTGGTTGACACGCTCGACTTGACCGCTCGTTTGAGGATGGAAAGCTGTGCTGAAGCGGATGTTGTTGCCCATAGCCTTCTGAAAAGAATCCCAAAACTTGGAGGTAAAGATGCTGCCACGGTCTGAAGATATCACTTGAGGAATACCGTGCAGAGAGACAATGCGAGAGGTATAAGCAACAACTTTCTTCTCTTGCATCAGTACAGCACCGAGACCTTGGAGAGAGGCATCACAAAAGACCTCGTACGGCTTGGTTTCATCAGGCGGAGTCAGAACTGGAGCAGTGATCAATTTCTCTTTCAAAGTGTTGAAAGCAATATCACACTCCGGAGACCAAACGTACTTGACGTGCTTCTGAAGAAGATTTGAGAGAGGCTTGGCGATCTTAGAAAAGTTTTCAACGAATCTTCTGCAATAGCTTGCGAGACCGAGGAAACTGCGGAGTTGCTTCACGTTCTGAGGAGGTTCCCAATTCACAATTGCAGACACCTTCTCAGGATTCACGGAAATGCCCTTGGCAGAGATGATATGACCAAGATACAGAACCTCATCGAGCCAAAATTCACACTTGGAGAACTTGGCGTAAAACTGATGTTCTCTGAGCTTGTCAAGTACCAAACGCAAGTGCTTGGCATGATCTTCCTTGTTCTTCGAGAAAACCAAAATGTCGTCGAGATAGACCAGAACGAATTCATTGGTGAAGGGGTTGAAGATGAAGTTCATCATGCGAGAGAACGTCGGAGGAGCATTGGTGAGGCCAAAAGACATGACGGTGTATTCATATGAACCAAAGCTTGTTCTGAACGCCGTCTTGGGAATATCTTGCTCACGAATACGAATCTGATGATAACCCATACGGAGATCAAGCTTGGAGAATACTTGAGCACCCTTGAGTTGTTCGAACAGCTCATTGATGTTGGGAAGTGGGTATTTGTTCTTGATGGTCTTCTTGTTTACTGGACGGTAATCAACACAAAGTCGACTCGATCCATCCTTCTTCTTCACAAAAAGAACACCACAACCCCACGGAGAAGTACTAGGCCGAATGAGACCCAATCTTTCTTGCTCATCGAGTTGTTTCTTCAACTCCTTCAACTCTTCGGGGCCGAGCTTGTAAGGACGTTTGCACACAGGTTCCGTGCCAGGCTCAAGTTCAATAACGAATTCAACTGGCCGGTTTGGAGGCATCCCTGGAAGTTCTTCTAGAAAGACGTCTTGATATTCGCAAACGACAGGAATTTGAGAGATAGCATCCAATTCACCCTTCTCATTGAGAGAAAACAACCGGATGGAATTATCTCGAGCGGCAAAGACAATGACATCCTCAGACGAATGAGTCAGTTGAATCTGCCTGGCTGCACAATCAAGCTGAGCTTTATGCTTAGAGAGCCAGTCCATCCCGAGAATAAGATCGATATCCGAGTTGCCAAGAACCATTGGAGAAGCAAGAAACTTGAAATCACCCATCAAGATTGAAATATCCGGCACCTCCATACTGGAACTTAGTCGCTTAGCTGGAGAGACGACTTGCATAGCTCTAGGTAATGCCCTAGTGCTAAAATTGTTCTCCGATGCAAATGGAAATGACATGAAGGAATGCGATGCACCAGAGTCAAAAAGAACTTTTGCAGGAATATCATTAACAGGAAGGTTACCCATGATGACATCTGAAGAATCCTCAGCCTGAGCTGCATTCAGCATATTGACCTTGGCGTTCTTGGGATTGTGCTTGACCACAGCTATACTTGCCGATCTGACAGGAGGAGGAGGAGGAAGACGCCTCTGGTTGGTACACTTGTTGGCATAGTGACCCTTCTGTTGGCACTTGTTGCACGTGACCTCTGAAAGCGGACGGTGATACGGAGCACTCGATCTTGGAGCTTGAGACGAAGCCTTGTTCTGAAAGCCTGGGTTGGGTGGGTGGGAGAAACCACTGCCACCTTTGCTCTTCTGCTGATACGGCTGACGGAACGGAGGAGGAGGAAGCCAATACTTCTGCTGCTTGACCACTTGAGTAGAGAAAGACGGAGTAACATCTCTGGCACGCTTCCTGGAAGCATCACATCTCATTTGAGCAGCCTCTTGCTTCAGTGCCATGTTGTAGAACTCATCGTATCTCAACGGCTCAAAGAGGACAAGAGCGAGCTGAATTTCCTCACGAAGACCACCCCTGAACTGATAGATCATGCTCTTCTCATCAGGAACATCCTGCTTGGCAAAACGGGCGAGCTTCTGGAACAACTTGTTGTAGTCATAGACAGACAAAGAGCCTTGCTTCAGATTGCGGAATTCCTGACGCTTACTCTCAACCACACTTTGAGGGATGTGATGAGCGCGGAAATCTTGACAGAAATCGTCCCAAGTGATCAGACGTCCACCTCTGGAATCCTTGTACTGCTGGAACCACTCTGTAGCCTGATCTTTGAGCTGGAAAGAAGCGAACTTGACGAAATCTTCAGGCCTGACGTTCCTGCATTCAAAATGCTTGCCCAGATCCACTAGCCAATCGTCAGCGTCGGTAGCCTCAACACAACCACTGAACGTCTTTGGGCCATTAGCAAGGAACTGGTTCAGAGTAGCAAAGTGGTGCTGATTATGGCCTTGATTCCCTTGACTGCCTTGATTGCGCTCTTGGAGAATTTGCATGATCAACTGTGTGTTTGCATTAGTAGCGGCCATCACAGCTTGCCATGCTTCCGGAGGAGGCGGAGGTGGAGGCGGATTAGGATTCGGAGTCATGCGCGTTGGAGGAGCCATCCTGAAGAGGTTGACCACCATTAGCACATAGATAGACAACAATATAGAAGCTGAATCCAACGGAATGAAAATTGCAACATATAGTCTTCACATCCGAACAAAATGAACGAATGCATTCCTCTTCAAATGATCACATATCCATAAATTGAGAAGCCACGAAGAATTAAGGTAGAGAAATAAATCAACAAGGTACGGATCAAGAACGAATAATCGGTAAGAAATCCCAATCTCAAACCAATATCCGTGGAAGAAGAACTAGAGCTACTAGAATTCCCACCTATGAAATTCCCGAACCTTTCCGGTTATGCAATCAGGTGTTGGGGATACAGGGGAAGCACAATATCTCACCCAAACTAGCAAATCCTACATCCAGCTGTATCCATCCTTCAACACATAACCAGGAAAACTTCGGAAACCATCTACCTCAACCTTCGAAAAGCATCCGTTATACAAGTTATGGCGATACTCCCGAACTCCCGCCCCAGTACTGGGTGGCGTCGAGGTTATCTCACCAACGAACTGCATAAAAGAGATTTTCGATGTCGGCGAACATATCTCAAGTATATCAGAATTGCAACGATAAAATTGTGACGACAACACCTCGGAGCTCAACTCCCCGGGACACTGCCACAACCCCTAAAGACAGGAGGCACCAAGAACAATGTTCTCGTCACAAAATCATCGTAACAAAACCAAGATACTCGCGTGATCCTAAAAATTTTTTTTAGTGAAATTTGAGAAGAGAAGAGTCAAAACTCTACGCCAGGATGCCTTACCAGAGCGATGAGGAGACTGGGAAGTAAAAAGAATTCCTAAGCTCTCCGATATATAATTCCTAAGGACTCAAAACATTTTTCTAGACACAACTCGGCTGCTAAAAACGATCAAGCAATGGGGCTCCTAAGGTCGGGGAAGGCTCTGATACCAACTTGTAACGCCCTCGATGCGGCTATAGCTCCCACGTGTCGAGGCACGACTTAGAGGCATAACCGCATTGAAAGCAATGTCGCAAGTCAGGCAATCATTACAACATCCCATGTAATATATAATAAAAGGGGGAGATAACATAGTTGGCTTACACTCGCCACGTCACATCAGAGTACATAAATAACATCCATCAAACAAACACTCATGGCCCGACTACGGCGCCAAAATAGAAAAGACCCCCAACATGCGACAAGGTCCTGAATCGATAACCCCAACTAGGCACCACTACTGATCATCCGGAAAAGATACGTAGTATCGCTGAGAGTCCTCGTCGAACTCCCACTGAAGCTCGTAATCGTCAACTGGAGCAGAAACACCTAGACCTGCATCTGGAGTTGTAGTATCTGTGAGCCACAGGGACTCAGCAATCTCACACCCACGCGATCAAAACTATTTAAGCTCATAGGAATGGATAAGGCAAATATAGGTGGAGCTGCAGCAGGCGACTAGCATATGTGGTGGCTAACTAGTACGCAACCGAGAGCGAGAAGAGAAGGCGAAGCACGAGCGAGAAGCTAAAAGAACATCCTGCGCAAGCATAACTCCAACACCGTGTCCACTTCCCGGACTCCGCCGAGAAGGGGCCATCACGGTAACACACACGGTTGATTCATTTTAATTAAGTTTAGTTCAAGTCATCTACAACCGGACATTAACAAATTCCCATCCGCCC
Source organism: Triticum aestivum (assembly GCF_018294505.1). Classification (NCBI taxonomy): domain Eukaryota; kingdom Viridiplantae; phylum Streptophyta; class Magnoliopsida; order Poales; family Poaceae; genus Triticum; species Triticum aestivum. The sequence continues at coordinate 523,441,775 of NC_057801.1, forward strand.
ATAACCGCGGGCACGGCTTTCGAAAGATCAATCCCTGCAGGGGAGTCCCAACTTAGCCCATGACAAGCTCTCACGGTCAACGAAGGAATAGACCTCCACCCAAGACACACCGATCAGACTCGGTATCTCGGTACAACAAGATGATTCGACAGGTTAAAACAAGTCCAGCAACACCGCCCGAATGTGCCGACAAATCCCGATAGGAGCTGCACATATCTCTTTCTCAGGGCACACTCAGATGAGACTAGCTACGAGTAAAACCAACCCTCAAGTTTCCCCGAGGTGGCCCCGCAGGCAGCTCAGTTCGGACCAACACTCAGAGGGAGCACTGGCCCAAGGGGGCTAAAATACGATGACCCTCGGGCTCCGGAAACCCAAGGGAAAAAGAGGCTAGGCGGCAAATGGTAAAACCAATGTTGGGCATTGCTGAAAAAGCTTTAATCAAGGCGAACTATCAAGGGGTTCCCATTATAGCCCAACCGCGTAAGGGACGCACAATCCGGGAACATAACACCGATATGACGGAAACTAGGGCGGCAAGAGTGGAACAAAACACTAGGCGAGAGGCCGAGCCTTCCACCCTTTACCAAGTATATAGATGCATTAAGGTAACATAGCAATATAATGATATCCCGACAAGTAAATAAATGTTCCAACAAGGAACGGCTCCAATCTTCACCTGCAACTAACAACGCTATAAGAAGGGCTGAGCAAGGCGGTAACATAGCCAATCAATGGTTTGCTAGGACAAAGGTGGGTTAGAGGTTCAACATGGCAATTGGGAGGCTGACAAGCAAAAGGTAGGCATCGAAGCATTGGCAAAGCAAAAGAGCGAGCAAACTAGCATAGCAAAGATAGTAGTGATTTCGAGGGTATGATCATCTTGCCTGCACAGTTGTCAGAGTTGACTGGATCCTCACAAGTAAACTCAACGGGCTCCTCGGTAGTGAACTCGTCTCCCGGCTCTACCCAACAAGACAAACAAGCAACAAGGATACAATCAACCACGGGCAAGACCAAGCAAGATGATGAAATGACGATATGCTATGCGGGATGCGATGCGGGATGCAAAATGCAAGATATGACAGGAAAAGCATGAACCTGGCATCAACTTGGGAAACCAAGTGTGCCACTGGATAGAGGGGATGAAATCGCTTGAAAACGATATAAAGATCATTGGAAACGGAGCTACGGTTTGGAAATGGCAAGCGTTTTAAGATATGACACCGGTCTGCGATTTACAGCAAGTAGGCATCTAAATGCAACGAAATGAACATGGCCACCAAACATGAAAACAAAATACATGGCAGTGAAGTACACAAGATGGTTGACAAAACACTAGCACTGAGCCATAGGCAAATTCATCCATTAAGAGGTTCAAACAAGCATGGCTAAAACGCAAAAGCAAAACAGATCTCAGACTTAGTGAAATTAACACTAGTCTGAAATTTCAGATCACGATGCTCTCTTCGGAGCAGCAAAACAACATGATAGAACACCTGAACATGACAAGTAAGAACATGGCATGGAGCTACTCAACAAGCTTAATAAAACACCCAAAGTGACCTGGGGCCAAAAGGGTTCACAAAATACTCTACCGAGCTCACGAACATAGCTCGAACACAATCAGTTTTCAGACTTAGTGAAAACTGAGACATGCTGAAATTTAACTCACGAAGGCATGTAAACGAGCTCGATGCACTCACTACGGTGCAAGTCATGGCAAGGAAAGCATATAACCAGCAAGAAGGCACAAAGTGCTAGCTACACATGGCAAGAACGAGGGCATAGCATGCATGGAACACTACCGGTAGCATCGGCAAAATCGCAAACAAGTTAACGATCTGCCCAGATTAACAACGAAGCAAAAGTTGAGCTCGATTGAGTCAACCTAGAGCACTCCACATATGCCAACAAAGACATGGATGGATAGAGCATAACTTAAATATCAAAACTCCCTTACTGATCATCCTCAAAAGAGGCACGGATCACTAGGAAACAAGCTGTACATATAGCATCATGAACTAAAATATCCCAGACTTAGTGAAAATCACTAAGTCCCTGAAATCTGCAATCTCAAGTACCCTACTTCGCAAGCTTGCACAAGACAACACACACATCCTAAAAATGCATGGGTGGCACCTCTGGAAAGAAGACAAAATGCTTCACAATACATCCCAAAGGGGCACAGGCATATCATGCACGGATTAAACATAGCAAAAATGACAAAAGTGCATGATGAACTAACGGATCTGCAATTTAACTCACGAAGCCTCCTTCTAACAGTATTTTGGGTATCAAGATGACCTCAAATGCAAATGATTCAATGGAATGAAATGATGTACATGTCGAGACGAAGATTTTGATATATCATATGCCCAAAACGGATCTACGGTTGCGGAGATACAATCAGTCAAAGATAGCACGAAAATTAGGGTTTCGGGGGAGAGAGGTCAACCGAAATATCCCAGATCCAGATCTGGATCGGGCACGGACTCCGAGGCGGCGGCGGTACTGTTCACCAGCGACGACGGGGAAGGAGGCAGCGGCCGGCGACGAGGGGACCGGAGGGCGGCGGCGAGGTTGCCGGGGCG
>NC_057801.1:523445103-523506537 GCF_018294505.1 Triticum aestivum
CCGGTCAGGCGGCGGACATGTCCGTCGGTGGCTGGGAGTTTTTTTTTTTTTAGCTAGGGTTTCGGACGGGGAAGAAGAGATCCGAATGGAGGGGGTATAAATAGGCATAGAGGGAGCTAGGAGAGTCCAAATGAGGTGCGGTTTTCGCCCACACGATCGTGATCGAACGCTCTAGGACATGGAGCAGAGTTTGGTGGGTTTGGGGCCAAATTTGGGGGGTGTTGGGCTGCAACACACACGAGGCCTTTTCGGTCCCTCGGTTAACCGTTGGAGCATCAAACGAAGTCCAAATGATACGAAACTTGACAGGCGGTCTACCGGTAGTAAACCAAGGCCGCTTGGCAAGTCTCGGTCCAATCCGGAAATGTTTAATCCCCACACAAGAAAGAAAGCTAGAAATGACCACCGGAGGAGAACGAAGCGCCGGAATGCAAAACGGACAACGGGGAAAATGCTCGAATGCATGAGATGAACATGTATGCAAATGCAATGCACGTGATGACATGATAAGAGATGCATGAAAACGAAAACAATACACGGAGACAAAGACCCAAACCCGAGAAATAAATATAACTTAGCGCCGGGGACGGCAAGAGTTGGATACAAATATGGAAAGTTACATCTGGGGCGTTACAATTGGTCCCTGTGATCAGTTATTGGACCTATTGTCTTATAAAAACTTTGATTTAAGTATGGGCTATCGTCAACTCAAATCAGAACCAACGATGTTCGTAATGTTGTCTTACTCGTGGCTGTCCCTCGAGCATACACCATTATATCTTTTGGTCTGACCAATACTATCACCTTGTTCACATGATGGTGGAAGTCCAGTGATATGGAAATTCCGATGAGTTGTTGTTGAGCCTATCAGCAGCATTTTGTCTCCCCCATGATTCATGTTGAACATCAACCTAGTGTTGGAAACTTTGTAAGCAATGCCTTCGTGTTCCGTTCATGAAGCCTATGCTTGGATGGAAGAAGTGACTTCCTCTAATTCATGTGCATTTGGTGCAAGTTCCCGCCGTGGGTTTGAGAAAGGTTTGTTTTGTTTCCTCTGGAATCGTCCCAAGTCATTCATGCATGTGCAAAGTATACTATGGTTTGGTAGATTAATTACCTCCACTCCATATGTATTCCGTAGCACCCCAAGCCACTAATTGATTTGTTCAAGGAGAAGGAGTTCCTTCATAAGAGCTAATCCGGACTTATGAAAGAACTTTGATATCCTCAATGATGGTTCCCTACCAGAACTCGGTAGTATTTTATTGTAAGACTACCATGTGATCATGTTTGCCTGGAATAGCGTGTTCACACGTGCGTAGCAGAACCAACTCATGCTTTGGAGCTTGCTATCGTAGTTCATTTCCCGAGAATCTCACAACGTCATCTCGTCGATTTATGTTGCAAACTTTCATTTTTCTTCCTAGACTCGATAAGTCTGGAATATTCTGACACCAACCAGTTCTGAATCTCAGGCAGATATGATGGTTGGAACATTTCCCAAGAACTATAATATTGGTCCCTCGATAACCAGTAAAGTGGATGTCGTGGCCAACACACCCAGCCGGAAGACCTATTATTGTAGTATCTTGATAGAAGAAGTTGGACACCTCCCCATAAGGATTTCGTAGGATCTACTCCCTAGTTGTTCCTTATGGATTTTTGTGTTCCTGAAGTCCGACCTTTACTTGATGTTCTAGATATCAAACCATTTCAATGAATGGGATACGCTAGCACATCAAGGAGAACATTAGAAGCGGAGTGCTAAATGTCTCTCGGTCGATCATCCAGATTTTGTTTCCTTGGCCTCGCTAAGGTGAAATCTGAGAAGGTGTTATCTTCCTTTGCATCTGCATCATCCATCATTAGCCATCATGGTAGCAAGTTGTGTTGCCAGGATCCTTGACACGGATGCTGATAAAACCTTGATGATTGTGGAAATGCTCAAGTTCTTGAGAGCACGTACAAGCGCTACGTGTTATCATCGGCTCTAGCTGGGTTTGCTCTCAGTTCCCTCGGCAATGCTATGATCTATTCAAACAGTGAATTCACTCTCTATTGTTGGGTTCTTCCCCAGTTACCAGAATCATTCCCAGCATTCGCATTTTGTTCCCAGCTGGCACCGCCAATGTGCCATTCTACCATGGGTCTCATCCATTTCCGGTGATAAGCAAATTCATCCATTACGTTGTCTTCAACAAGGTAATCCACATCATCCAAGTCCAAGTATGCCATTCTACCGACCCCGCCAATCGATTGCTGTGATTTGCCTTAGGCTGATATAGAGAGTCTTAATGATCTCTATATCAAAGGTAATTCTTTTTGCCACTTAAGATAATTATCTACGAATCACCCTTCTCCAGGATGTTTCGTCGTGGTGTCATGGCAATTCAACTCCTCGCTATGTTGACAACCGATCGCCACATTCTTAAGTCTGGAATTGTTATCTACCTAGCGAACCTCGTCACCTGCTCCACTCCATCCCTCTAGAGGTATGCTTCGTCTCTCAGCTCGAGAGATGTTGCTATGTCACATTCCGGGAGTTAATCCTGAGTTGTTCGACCTTCGAGAAGACCGATCCTTCCAGAGTTTTCTTTTCCTCTTCTTGTCATGATTAGCTGGAGTTCTCAGAGGAAGACGTCGAGACAAAGATGGTGATCGAAACAACGTTCCTATGAAGTGCAACCTGGATCGTGAAGATTGTGCTAGTTTGCGTTCCCCCTTCACCCTACCCTAAGCTTGAATCTCGGGACGAGATTTTTGTTTAGTGGGGGTGAGTTGTCACATCCCTGGTCCTGTTATGCACTAGGCTAGACCTCATGTGAGCATCATGTTTAAATTCAAATGAAATTGAATTGAGGAATTTTCAAAGCCTCAGAAGACCTCTAAAAATAACCAACATTTAAATTTCATCAAATGAGTCCAAGAAAATGTTCCTGTTATTCCATGGAAATATTGGTGAGAGGTAAAATTTAAACCAATATTTTTGGAGTCACAGAGATATTTATTTTGGCCATTTGAATTAATCCAATAACTATTTGCTTTGGATTTATATTTAATATTTATTAAATATGACTCCAAATAATTCTGGAAGTTGTGAGTGGCTTTGTATATATTTTAGTAAGCCACATAATAAACTACAGAATTTATTAAAATGGTTTAGTTGCTAAACTAAATCAAAACAAATACAGAAAAAAATAGAAAATGGAAACTAAAAAAAGAGAGAGAAGGAACTACCTGGCGCTCACCTGTGCTGGCCCAGCCCCCCCTGCCAGTCCACTTGGCGGCCCAGCCCACGAGGGGCACCGCTGTCTTCAACCTCTGCCTACTGGCAGAGGCGTGTCGACGCGCCCGTGCCCGGGCCTCCACCTCCTGCTTCGCCGTGGCAGCCCCCCCGACATCCTCGCGACGCCACGGAGACACCCAGAGCCTCCCCGCGTTCTCCCCTCTCCCTCTGGACCGCTCCCCCCTCCTCTGGCTCTCTCACTCGCGCGACCGAGGACCGCCGTCGTTGCCGCTCGTCGCAGCCGTAGCCACCACCGTCGTTCCACCCCACCAGAGTGACCCAAGGCTCCGCCTCGACGCCCCCGACCTCTCCATGGAGCTACGCAACGCCGGGAGCCCTGCATCGCCGCCCACGTCGCCGTTCCCCTCCTCGGCCACCGGAGATCGTCGCCGTCGATTCGCTGCACTCCGGCCGCCCCCGAGCCCGCTAACCATCCCTGCAACTCCGCGGTGAGCCGCTGACCCGATCCCCCCTTGCCCCGTCGTCCCTAGCATCCTGTAGTTGCCGTCCCCTTGAGCTCCGAAGCTCGCCGCCGCCGTGCCTCGTCACCGCCGTGGCTGGAGCCGTTGTAGCTCGAAGCCGAGCACACCACCGCACTCAACACGTCTCCAGGAGCCCGTAGCCGCCACCAGCTTCTCCCCACGTGCCCCCTAGCACCAACCCCACACCCACCCGAACTCCGACCGCCGCCAAAGCTCATCGCCGGCATGATTCCGGCAACCCCCGCGCCCAACTCCGCCTCCTCTTGATGCGGGAGAGCACGGGCTACGTCCCGGTGGTCTCCGCATGTCCAACCGCCACCTGTAGCACGTTTCTGAGCCGCGCCGCCGTCGTTCTGGTCGCCGCCGGCGAGGTTCCGGTGACGCTGACATGGCGGATTAGATTAGTACTAATTACGCTATTAGTCTAACGCTATGACAATGACAGCTGGGCCCCGCGTCTAATTAACTCCGGGTTTATTTTCTGTTTAGATTAGTTTAATAAAGTGGGGCCCACAAGTCAGAGTTGACTGTGCTGACGTGTCCGTTGACCGGACCCACCTGTCATACACCCGAATCAGCCCCAGTCACTGACCAGTGGACCCCGCTGGTCAGGTTTGACCACCAGCAGCGTCTGTTGACCTGCTGACGTCATAGTGACGCAATGCTGACGCAATAAGTATTTTCTGGATTTATTAATATTCAGGAAATTTCAGAAAATGCCCTAAACTTCTAAAAATCATAGAAATTCAACCGTAGCTCCAAATTAAATAATTTATATATGAAAAATTATCAGAAAAATTCAAGGAATCCATCTGTACCATTTTCATGCATGATAGAACAACTTATAGCTGCTGTTTAGCACAAATCAATTAAATGGCATTTGAATAATCACATATGGAGTTTGAATTTGAATATTGTATTCAAACCAACTTCATTTAATCTATTGCTAGTTGCATTAGGTCATAACATATTCATTTTGCCATGTCATGATCATGCATCATATTGAGCATTGCATTGATTGTGTTCCCTTCTGTGTTGCCGGTATTTGTCCCCTCTCGATAGACGTGATACCGATGATGTGATCGTTGACACTGATGAAGACTCAATGCTATCTTCAGAAGTGCCAGGCAAGCAAAACCCCCCCTTGTTCATTCCGATAAAATCCCACTCTCTCGCTCCTGCTCTCTTTTACTGCATTAGGACAACAACGACATATTTGATACTTGCTGCGGTAGCTGAACCCTTTATCCTTTGCATGACCTGTCATTGCCACAGTAAATAGATGAAACCCACTAGCATGAGTAGGAGTTGTTTGATCCCTGTTGTGCCTACTCATTCATGCTTGTTTGTCATGCCTGCTACTGCTTAGAGTTGAGTCAGGTCTGATTCGTCGGGGATGAATCAGAGGCGTGTGAACATGTCCTACTATGGGTGAACTAAGTGTGTGAACACGATTTGGTAAAGGTAGCGGTGAGAGGCCATGTAGGGGTACATGGTGGGTTGTCTCATTGCAGCCGACCTCAGGAACTGAGTTCTGTGTTTGTGATCCATGACCAGTTACTACCACACATTGGGTTCCGGTAACTCGACCCCTCTCGACTTATTAATCAACATGATCTCTGTCCAGGAGTTGCAACTAGTTTCTGGCGTTTGTAGGTAGTGTTAGTAGTCTACCAAGTGGCACCCGGTACAGGTGGGCTTGGGACAGACTAGGCACAGTGGCCCGGTGTACCAAGCAGCACCCGGATGGTGGGCTTGGGAACCCTGCTCACATCGTTTGGGGCCGTAAGCGACACCCCGGCCGGATCTCCTTGCGGATGGAACCCGAATGGGCGATAAACCTGGACTAGAGACTTGTTCGTTTAGTCAGGTCGTGGCCGACTCCCTCGCCCGGCTTCCGCTTGAAGGTGGCCGAGGTACATGACGTGTACGGGGCGGTAAGTGGCGAGAGCGTGTGTGAAGAAGTACACCCCTGCAGGGTTAACATCATCTATTCAAATAGCCGGATTCCTCGGATATGGAAACTTGGACCCCTTGTACAGTTCATAGACAAGTGAAAGTGGATACTCTAAAATACGCAAGATAAGCGTGAGTGCTATGGATGGCGTTCTCGTAGGGAGACGGGAGCGGATCCATAGTGGTGTATTGATATGGTGAATATGTGGACTCGTGTGCGCCACCTCAAAAGAGTTACTTGCAGTCGTAGTTCAGGATAGCCACCGAGTCAAAGCTGGCTTGCTGCAGTCAAACCCCTCCACCCCCTTGTTGATAATGATGCATATGTAGATAGATCTGATGTAAGTCTTGCTGGGTACATTTGTACTCATGTTTGCCTATTTTATGTTTTGCAGAGAGACTTTAGTCTCACTAATAGTTCCGCGTGGACTTCGACGTTTAGCTTGTTACCTCAGCTACGATCTTGTGCCTCGGCAGGATCTGGTAGATAGTCAGGCTTCTCAGCCTTTTTCATTTATAGATGTCTGTACTCAGACATGATAGCTTCCGCTTGTGCTTGATTTGTATGCTCTGAGTGTTGGGTCATGAGACCCATGTTTGTAATATCTCGCTCCTCGGAGCCTATTGAATAATTACTTGAGTTGTAGAGTCATGTTGTGATGCCATGTTGTATCTGCACATATCGAGCATATTGGGTGTATGTTGTTGAAATGCTTGGTATGTGTGGGATCTGACTATCTAGTTGTTTATCCTTAGTAGCCTCTCTTACCGGGAAATGTCTCCTAGTGTTTCCACTGAGCCATGGTAGCTTGCTACTGCTCCGGAACACTTAGGCTGGCCGGCATGTGTCCTTCTTCGTTCCTGTGTCTGTCCCTTCGGGGAAATGTCACGCGATGAATACCGGAGTCCTGTTAGCCCGCTACAGCCCGGTTCACCGGAGTCCTGCTAGCCCAGTGCTACAGCCTGGATTTACTCGCTGATGACCGACACGTTCGATGTTGGGTCATGGATGCCTATCCCTGTAAGTTTGTGCCACTTTGGGTTTACGACTAGCCATGTCAGCCCGGGCTCCTTACCATATGGATGCTAGGGACACTATCATATACGTGTGCCAAAAGACGCAAACGGTCCCGGGCAAAGGTAAGACGACACCGTGGGAATACCGTGCGTGAGGCCGCAAAGTGATATGGGGTGTTACATGCTAGATCGATGTGGCATTGAGTCGGGGTCCTGACAAGCTCCCTCCAAGTCCTCAACTCCAGTGCATCTGGCTACCTGTCAAAGGACTCAGGGTTTCTCGATTGCTTCTGGTGTCTCAGCAAGTTCCTTAGCTGCACCAATGTCCTCATCAGGCCCCACTCTGCTGAAGACAAAAGCAACAGCTAGACGCGGTCCTCGGCCAAGTCCTAGAAAGAAATAGGTTGCCTTCAACGTGCCCTCTGATGATGAAGCTTCTGATGAAGAACTTGCAGAAATCATCAGAGACAGACTAACAAAGGCCGCTAGAGCCAAAGGAACAACTGTGCCTCTGCTTTTGGATCCGAAGAAGATCCTTGACTTCATCGACTTATGGCATCAGGATCCAAACACTCCCATGCCTGATCTGCCTCTGACTCCTGGTCAAAGTCATATGCTGAGACATTTCATCGCTGAAGAGAAATGGAAATTTGAAAAGGCTCGTGAGGTAAAGAGAGCACAAGCCAGAAAGGAGAAACTTCTGAAGAAGAACATCGTCAACCTGACTCCTGAAGAACTTCTCAAAGCTCAATCTGAAATCCAAGCCCTCAGCAAGGATTTCGATGCTTACAATGCTGATTGGCAAGGAGCCAAGGTGAGATTCGTCAATTTGACGAAGAAAATGACAACTGTTGCAGCCCCATTGCAACAAGAAAATCCTCAGGCTGCAGACTCTGCTCAGCCTGCTGAAGAACATGCCAGCACTGCTGATGACTTTCAGCCTGCTGATGAGAATACAAGTTCCAGGGCTGATGACTCCATTCCAGCCGCTGAAGAAATTCCCAGGGCATCCACTAGTGGTGCGCCTGAAGAAACTGAAGAGATCAGGGCAACTGCACCAGTTGCGCCTGAAGAAACTGAACGACAGTCCTCAGCTCCTCCTGCGCCAACACCAACTCCAATTCTTCCTTCTGCTTATGAAGTGAAGAAGACAAAGGCTGCAGAACGAGCTGCAGTGAAGAAGAGGAAGGCATCAACTGCATCAAGTTCTTCGGCTGCAAAGAAAATGAAGCCAATGACCAACTCGCTTGAAAATCCTATTGATGTCGTTCCCATTTCCTCCATGTCGTCTAAGGAAATTGTTCCTTATGGAGAAGACTACAAGATCCCAAGCGGATCTGATGAAAAAAATCAATCTGTTGCTACCTCAGAACAGTTTGATGAAGAAATTGAAGTGGAAACATTCCCTTCACCGCTAGTCGTTTCCTCACCCTTGCCTCAGTTCACAGCTGAAGAGGCTGGTGTTGAGGAAATTGAAAAAGAAGATGAAGACGTGGATATTGGATGCACTACACCAGTGATGAACGATGACTTTTGGGAAAGTCAGCATCCCAATACTCCTCTCTTCACTCCGATTCAACAAATTCCTCAGTCCCCGGCTACAACTGTTCAAATGGGCTCTGAAGAAATTCATCCCACATCGTCTGTTCATGAAGAAATTCCAGCCGCTAGTGCTGAAGAACCTGCTGCTGATCCCCAAACTGCACAAGAAGAGGAACCAGAAATTCCTCAGCCTGAAGCACCTGAGATCGCGATTCCTGAGGTGGTGCTGCAAATCACTGACATTCCTCTGCCCAAACCGAAGAATCCGTTCTCCAGCATGCAAAAATTCAAGGCTGAAGACTTCTTTTCTGAGCATGTGTTCTTCACTGATTACAATCCATATGACTCTGCTCGCATAAGGAAAAGATGCTTCTGGAATGCTAGTCAAGCCAACTTCTATTCCTCAGTGCTCTTTGACAAGGACAAAATCTTCGATCATGAGCATATTCCTCATGTGGATATGGAATCTCTGCCGTGCTTCGAGCCAGTCCTCAGAGTTATTCACGATGCAGGGCTACTGAACTTCTGCACTGATATCTGTGATTGGAATGAAGAACTCATTCTTCAGTTCTATGCCACTTTGCATATCACCGGAGATGCTGAAGATGTTAATTCATGGGTGCTGGATTGGATGACAGAAAACACTCACTACAAGGCACCAGCAACTGAATTGCTTCGTGTCCTTCCTCTTGATCCTCCCCATGAAAGTGCACGTTGCATCTACAATGACCGCGAACTGACTAATCATTATATGCAAGTGCTCATGAAGCCTTTGAAGCCAGGACAGGCCCCTCGCACCAAATTCCTCGTCAAGGAACTGCTGTATGTGCCTCGGACTGTCTATCGAATCCTGATGAAGACAATGAGTCCCATCAAAGGCCACGACTCAAATGATGAAGATGTCATTGGCATCATGAAGAACATGCTTTTCAACATCATTCATGGCATTCCCGTCAACTTCCATGATTTCTTCATGAGGACTCTGGCTAATGTTGCAATGTCACCTTTTGAGCTGAAGCCCTATGCGCCTTGGATTATGAGATTCATAAGGGCAAGATCTTCACTGAATTACAAGGCTGACACTCTGAACCATGGTAGCTACTTGCCGCCCATTGAAATCCTCAAGCGACCAGTTTCATCATCTGATGATAAGGGCAAGGCAGCTGCTGTGATTGATGAAGGTACTCGTCCATTGGATGGTCAATTTCGTCTAGCTACTTCTTACTCCACCAATGATGATTCTGCAACACATGACATTTCCGCAAATACCTCAGCCAAGCAAAAGCCTCAAGCAACAGCACCCAGGGTGATGACTGACCGTGAGTTACTCCTCTGTCTTCATCAGAAGGTTGAACGCAATCAGAAATGGGTGAAGCGTCAATTTGCTGCAATTCTTCACAACATGACCTCAACACATAATGCAGTGAAGAAAAATCAGTATTACCTTCATGAAACCCTCAACCGCACCTGGGCTGTTCTCACGCATGTATATTCCACGGAAGAATTGAAGACTATGGTCTCCAGGAAGCATTTGACTGGTTTGCACCACCTCCGAAGAAATTCAAGAGAGTCAAAGTTCCTGATCTGGTGGCCAGTTCTTATTCTTCATCGCGTGAAACTGATGAACATGAAGATTTGGACGACACTGCGGCAGGCCCTACTTCAACAACCAACCCCGACAATGCTGGCGCTCCTCCATCGACTTGAAAATCTTCAGGGGCGTTAGTCCTCAGTTTCGATCCTTTTGGTCATTTGATGACAAAGGGGGAGAAATCTGAGTTAGTCTTCAAGCGGGTTTATATTAAGGGCGTTTTATTAAGTTACAACTCTCGTTCTTCCGAAACTTTTATTGGATCGAGTTGTAATCTTAAATCCGATGGTGCCTTGATACTTTTGGTCGTGCTCTGATGCTTTTGATGCACTGAGCTCTGAAACTTTTGATGTGATATTCCGCATGCTTATCCCTTGTCAATATTATTGCACGCATGCTGAATCTCATCAGGCACCATATTTCATCATGCATTTCAAATTCTTCATATTATATATCAAATGCGTGTATGAATTACAAGATATAGGGGGAGATCTCCATGATTCGATTCTTCAAATGTGCATTGCCTCAAAAGCAATTTCCTCACTATGCACATCTTCAGGGGGAGTTCTTCTATATCTTGCAATCAAATTCCACAATATCAGTATTTACACTTCATATGTTTATCCCCGTTGAAAACTTAACCTATGTTGTCATCAATCACCAAAAAGGGGGAGATTGTAAGTGCATCTAGTGCCCCTTAGTGATTTTGGTGTATTGAAGACTTATAGGTTAAGTAACTCATGCATTTGTGAGTGTACACAGGTCTATAAGTCTATGAGGAGTTTGATATTTACAGAAAAAGTCGACCCCTAAAAATGAAGTTCTTCAACTGAAGACTTTGATATTCTGAAGACTTTCTGAAGACTTTGAAAGCGAAGGAATTGGTGTGACCTTGAAGACTTGATATTCATTCGAGGAATATGAAGCGTGAAGACTTTTGTTTTCATAGTTTCATTTTCTCTTTCCTGAGTCATAGGAAACACCGTACTGTTAAAGGGGGTCGAGGAAATACTAAGGAAAAATTTCCATGTGATGCTCAACTCAAAATCCTACACCTACCAATCCCTTCGAGTGAAGCCATTGGAAATCTCATACAGTTCAGTCAAATTCGTCAGTGACAGAGACGCAGTTCTTCTGTTCACTGAGGACTTTGCTCTGACTAAGGAGTTAGGAATTCGCCAGTGCGAATTACCTACGCAGTGAGGAACATGATAGCCCTGAGGAATTTGAGAGTCAAATTTCCGACCGTTGCTGTGCTGCGCGCCGGCTGTCCCAAAATATCTTATCCACCTAACGGTCATATCATTGAAGGGCATTTATGTCTTATCATGTCGGGCTGCTCCCTAGGCTATAAATAGCCGCCCCCTACAACCACTAGCTGGTTGGCTGCTCCGAGAGAACTTGACACTTGTCATCTAAGAGCAACCCATCCTCCGAGGACTTTGAGCGAAAATCATCAAGTGAGGAAAATCCCAAAACCAAACCCCCACAAACCCAAAGTGATTGAGCATCACTGAAGAAATTGATCCTGCATGGATCCGACGCTTGTTACCTTTGAAGACTGTGCTTCTTCCAGACGGTTAGGCGTCAAGGTCTAGAGCATCCAAGAGGAATTGTGGATCGCCGAGTGACCAAGTCTGTGAAGGTTTGGAAGTCACCTGAAGACTTACCACGAGTGATTGGACGAGGCCTGCGTGGTCTTAGTTCAAGGAGAATACGGTGAGGACTGGGTGTCCTGAGTTGCGGCTCAGAGACTGGGTGTCCGGGACTGTGTGTCCTCGAGTTTAAATACTCAGCCGCTCCAACCAGACGTACAACTGAGACAGCAGTTGGAACTGGTTTACCAAATCATTGTCTTCACCAACTAACTGGTTCTATTTCCTCAACTCTTCCATTCCCTCATTACTGTGTTGAATGTTGTTCATATCTGTGCTTGAAGACTTTGACTGAAGACTTTCACAAATTCCTCAGTTCAATTTCTTCAGTCAGTCTGTCTTCATCTTGCTATCATGTGTTTACGCTTTCCGTACTCTGTGTTTGTCTTCATTTCATCATGATGACTATGTTTGTATCCTGTCATGTTTACTTTTGAGTACATATTCCGCTGCAAGTAGTTCTTCGCTAAGGAATTTCCTCTCCATTAAATTCCTCAGTGAAGAATTCATAAAAATCGCCTATTCACCCCCCCCCCTCTAGTCGATATAACACACTTTCAATAGGTCCCATGCAAGAAATGGGAATGAATGTCAAACACCCTATCACCGTCACTCGGCTGCAAACATTGATATACGTTGTTTTTAAATTCTGGTAAACACAGAACTCATCTAAAATTCATGAATCTTGGCAAGCTATCATGGAGCGGCATCAACATGCTGTGGTAAATTTTTTGTCCCATTTGGGGCAGGTTTGGGTATATGCTTCTCGCAAACCAAAGCTTCTCACAACAAGCATGATGATTTCGGTAGGGAATGTCCCACCTTTGGGGACGAAATGATATACATTGCCTCTTATTGCTTTCAAATTATTTCTCGTGTCAACGTCGAACAACAGGAGTGTTGTGTCAATTTTTTGTGATTTTCCGGGGTTCGTTTGGACATTTTAATGTACTAATTGAGTTTTCAATGGATTTACTACATGCACATGCTCTAATGCATACAAGTTGCTTGAAAATTCAAATTTGTGTCCTTGGTTGCATGCATAGGTCCCATGCAACAAATGGGAATGTATGTCAAACACCCTGCCACCGTCACTCGGCCGCAAACATAGATATACGTTGTTTTTAAATTCTGGTAAACACAAATCTCGTCTAAAATTCATGAAACTTGGCATGCTATGATGGAGCGGCATCAACATGCTAAGGTAAATTTTTTGTCCCATTTGGGGCTGGTTTGGGTATGTGTTGCTCACAAACCAGAGGTTCTCAAAACAAGCATGATGGTTTCTGTAGGGAATGTCCCACCTTTGGGGAGGAAATGATATCCATTGCCTCTTATCGCTTTCAATTTTTTGTCATGTCAACCTAGAATAACCGGAGTGTTGTGTCTATTTTTGTGATTTTTGGGGTTTGTTTGGACATTTTTATGCATTAACTGAGTTTTCAATGCATTTATGTGCATAATTCAAATTTGAACTACATGCACATGCTCAAATGCATATAAAGTGGTTGAAGATTCAAATTTGTGTTCTTGGTTGCATGCTTAGGACCCATGCAAGAAGTCGAAATGAATGTCACACCCTGCCACCGTCACTCCACAACAAACATTGAGATACCTTGTTTTTAAATTCTAGTAATTCCAAAACTCGCCTGAAATTCATGAAACTTGGCATGCTATCATGGAGCGGCATCAACATGACGTCGTAAAATTTTGTCCCATTTGGGGCAGGTTTGGGTATATGCTTCTCACAGACCAGAGCTTCTCACAACAAGCATGATGGTTTCGGTAGGGAACGTCCCACCTTTGGGGACGAAATGATATCCATTTGGGGTCCATTTGGACATTTTTATGCATTAATTGAGTTTTCAATGCATTTAATACATGCACATGCTCTAATGCATATAAATTGGTTGAAAATTCTAATCTATGTCCTTGGTGGCATGCATAGGTCCCATGCAAGAAATTGGAATGAATGTCAAACACCCTGTCACCGTCACTTGGCTGCAAACATTGATATACGTTGTTTTTAAATTCTGGTAAACACAAAACTCGTCTGAAATTCATGAATCTTGGCATGCTATCATGGAGCGGTATCAACATGCTGTGGTAAATTTTTTGTCCCATTTGGGGAAGGTTTGGGTATATGCTTCTCACAAACCTGACCTTCTCACAACAAGCATGATGATTTCGGTAGGGAATGTCCCACCTTTGCGGATGAGACGATATCCTATTGCATCTTATTGCTTTTAATTTTTTTGTTGTGTCAACGTAGAACAACAGGAGTGTTGTGTCAATTTTTGTGATTTTTGGGGTTCGTTTGGACATTTTTATGCATTAACTGAGTTTTCAATGCATTCATGTGCATAATTCAAATTTGAACTAGATGCACATGCTCAAATGCATATAAAGTGGTTGAAAATTCAAATCTGGGTTCTTGGTTGCATGCTTAGGACCCATGCAAGAAGTGGAAATGAATGTCAAACACCCTGCCACCCTCACTCCACAACAAACATTGAGATACCTTGTTTTTGAATTCTAGTAATTCCAAAACTCGCCTGAAATTCATGAAACTTGGCATGCTATCATGGAGCGGCATCAACATGACGTCGTAAAATTTTGTCCCATTTGGGGGCAGGTTTGGGTATTTGCTTCTCACAAACCAGAGCTTCTCACAACAAGAATGCTGGTTTCGGTAGGGAACGTCCCACCTTTGGGGACGAAATGATATACATTGCCCCTTATTGCTGTCAAATTATTTCCCGTGTCAACATAGAACAACAGGAGTGTTGTGTTAATTTTTTGTGATTTTCTGGGGTTTGTTTGGACCTTTTTATGCATTAATTGAGTTTTCAATGCATTTACTACATGCACATTCTCTAATGCATACAAATTGGTTGAAAATTTAAATCTGTGTCCTTGGTTGCATGCATAGGTCCCATGCAAGAAATGGGAATTTATGTCAAACACCCTGCCACCGTCACTCGGCCGCAAACATTGATATACGTTGTTTTTAAATTCTGGTAAACACAAAACTCGTCTAAAATTCATGAAACTTGGCATGCTATGATGGAGCGGCATCAACATGCTATGGTAAATCTTTTGTCCCATTTGGGGCAGGTTTGGGTATATGCTTCTCACAAACCAGAGCTTCTCACCACAAGCATGATGGTTTCGGTAGGGAACGTCCCACCTTTGGGGACGAAAGGATAGACATTGCCTCTTATTGCTTTCAAATTATTTCTCGTGTCAACATAGAATAACAGGAGTGTTGTGTCAATTTTTTGTGATTTTTCAGGGTTCGTTTGGACATTTTTATGCATTAATTGAGTTTTCAATGCATTTAATACATGCACATGCTCTAATGCATATAAATTGGTTGAAAATTCAAATCTTTGTCCTTGGTGGCATGCATAGGTCCCATGCAAGAAATGGGAATGAATGTCAAACACCATGTCACCGTCACTCGGCTGCAAACATTGATATACGTTGTTTTTAAATTCTGGTAAACACAAAACTCGTCTGAAATTCATGAATCTTGGCATGCTATCATCGAGCGGCATCAACGTGCTGTGGTAAATTTTTTATCCCATTTGGGGCAGGTTTGGGTATATGCTTCTCACAAACCAGAGCTTCTCACAACAAGAATGATGATTTCGGTAGGGAATGTCCCACCTTTGGGGATGAGATGATATCCATTGCCTCTTATTGCTTTTAATTCTTTTGTAGTGTCAACGTAGAACAACAGGAGTGTTGTGTCTATTTTTGTGATTTTTGGGGTTCGTTTGGACATTTTTGTGCATTAACTGAGTTTTCAATGCATTTATGTGCATAATTCAAATTTGAACTACATGCACATGCTCAAATGCATATAAAGTGGTTGAAAATTCAAATTTATGTTCTTGGTTGCATGCTTAGGACCCATGCAAGAAGTGGAATTGAATGTCACACCCTGCCACCGTCACTCCACAACAAACATTGAGATACCTTGTTTTTAAATTCTAGTAATTCCAAAACTCGCCTGAAATTCATGAAACTTGGCATGCTATCATGGAGCGGCATCAACATGACGTCGTAAAATTTTGTCCCATTTGGGGCAGGTTTTGGTATATGCTTCTCACAAACCAAAGCTTCTCACAACAAGCATGATGGTTTCGGTTGGAACATCCCACCATTGGGGACGAAATGATATCCATTGCCTCTTATTGCTTTCAATTTTTTTGTCGTGTCAACGTAGAACAACAGGAGTGTTGTGTCAATTTTTGTTATTTTTGGGTTTGTTTGGACATTTTTATGCATTAACTGTGTTTTCAATGCATTCATGTGCATAATTAAAATTTGAACTACAGGCACATGCTCAAATGCATATAAAGTGGTTGAAAATTCAAATCTGTGTTCTTGGTTGCATGCTTAGGACCCATGCAAGAAATGGAAATGAATGTCAAACACCCTGCCACTGTCACTCCACCGCATACATTGAGATACCTTGTTTTTAAATTCTAGTAATTCCAAAACTCGCCTGAAATTCATGAAACTTGGCATGCTATCATGGAGCGGCATCAACATGATGTGGTAAATTTTTGTCCCATTTGGGGCAGGTTTGTGTATATGCTTCTCACAAACGAGAGCTTCTCACCACAAGCATGATGGTTTCGGTAGGGAATGTCCCACTTTTGGGGACGAAATGATATACATTGCCTCTTATTGCTTTCAAATTATTTCTCGTGTCAACGTAGAACAACAGGAGTGTTGTGTCAATTTTTTGTGATTTTTCAGGGTTCGTTTGGTCATTTTTATGCATTAATTGAGTTTTCAATGCATTTAATACATGCACATGCTCTAATGCATATAAATTGGTTGAAAATTCAAATCTATGTCCTTGGTGGCATGCATAGGTCCCATGCAAGAAATTGGAATGAATGTCAAACACCCTGTCACCGTCACTTGGCTGCAAACATTGATATACGTTGTTTTTAAATTCTGGTAAACACAAAACTCGTCTGAAATTCATGAATCTTGGCATGCTATCATGGAGCGGTATCAACATGATGTGGTAAATTTTTTGTCCCATTTGGGGCAGGTTTGGGTATATGCTTCTCACAAACCAGAGCTTCTCACAACAAGCATGATGATTTTGGTAGGGAATGTCCCACCTTTGCGGATGAGACGATATCCATTGCATCTTATTGCTTTTAATTTTTTTTCGTGTCAACGTAGAACAACAGGAGTGTTGTGTCAATTTTTGTGATTTATGGGGTTCGTTTGTACATTTTTATGCATTAACTGAGTTTTCAATGCATTCATGTGCATAATTCAAATTTGAACTAGATGCACATGCTCAAATGCATATAAAGTGGTTGAAAATTCAAATCTGTGTTCTTGGTTGCATGCTTAGGAACCATGCAAGAAGTGGAAATGAATGTCAAACACCCTGCCACCGTCACTCCACAACAAACATTGAGATACCTTGTTTTTGAATTCTAGTAATTCCAAAACTCGCCTGAAATTCATGAAACTTGGCATGCTATCATGGAGCGGCATCATCATGACGTCGTAAAATTTTGTCCCATTTGAGGCAGGTTTGGGTATATGCTTCTCACAAACCAGAGCTTCTCACAACAAGAATGCTGGTTTCGATAGGGAACGTCCCACCTTTGGGGACGAAATGATATACATTGCCTCTTATTGCTTTCAAATTATTGCTCGTGTCAATGTAGAACAACAGGAGTATTGTGTCAATTTTTTATGATTTTCTGGGGTTTGTTTGGACATTTTTATGCATTAATTGAGTTTTCAATGCATTTACTACATGCACATTCTCTAATGCATACAAATTGGTTGAAAATTTAAATCTGTGTCCTTGGTTGCATGCATAGGTCCCATGCAAGAAATGGGAATGTATGTCAAACACCCTGCCACCGTCACTGGGCCGCAAACATTGATATACGTTGTTTTTAAATTCTGGTAAACACAAAACTCGTCTAAAATTCATGAAACTTGGCATGCTATGATGGAGTGGCATCAACATGCTGTGGTAAATTTTTTGTCCCATTTGGGGCAGGTTTGGGTATATGCTTCTCACAAACCAGAGCTTCTCACCACAAGCATGATGGTTTCGGTAGGGAACGTCCCACCTTAGGGGACGAAAGGATAGACATTGCCTCTTATTGCTTTCAAATTATTTCTCGTGTCAACATAGAACAACAGGAGTGTTGTGTCAATTTTTTGTGATTTTTCAGGGTTCGTTTGGACATTTTTATGCATTAATTGAGTTTTCAATGCATTTAATACATGCACATGCTCTAATGCATATAAATTGGTTGAAAATTCAAATACGTGTCCTTGGTGGCAAGCATAGGTCCCATGCAAGAAATGGGAATGAATGCCAAACACCCTATCACCGTCACTCGGCTGCAAACATTGATATACGTTGTTTTTAAATTCTGGTAAACACATAACTCGTCTCAAATTCATGAATCTTGGCATGCTATCAGGGAGCGGCATCAACATGCTGTGGTAAATTTTTTGTCCCATTTGGGGCAGGTTTGGGTATATGCTTCTCACAAACCAGAGCTTCTCACCACAAGCATGATGGTTTCGGTAGGGAACGTCCCACCTTTGGGGACGAAAGGATAGACATTGCCTCTTATTGCTTTCAAATTATTTCTCGTGTCAACGTAGAACAACAAGAGTGTTGTGTCAATTTTTTGTGATTTTTCAGGGTTCGTTTGGACATTTTTATGCATTAGTTGAGTTTTCAATGCATTTAATACATGCACATGCTCTAATGCATATAAATTGGTTGAAAATTCAAATATGTGTCCTTGGTGGCAAGCATAGGTCCCATGCAAGAAATGGGAATGAATGTCAAACACCCTATCACCATCACTCGACTGCAAACATTGATATACGTTGTTTTTAAATTCTGGTAAACACAGAACTCGTCTGAAATTCATGAATCTCGGCATGCTATCATGGAGCGACATCAACATGCTGTGGTAAATCTTTTGTCCCATTTGGGGCAGGATTGGGTATATGCTTCTCACAAACCAGAGCTTCTCACAACAAGCATGATGATTTCGGTAGGGAATGTCCCACCTTTGGGGACGAAATGATATACATTGCCTCTTATTGCTTTCAAATTATTTCTCATGTCAACGTCGAATAACAAGAGTGTTGTGTCAATTGTTTCTGATTTTCCGGGGTTCGTTTGGACATTTTTATGCATTAATTGAGTTTTCAATGGATTTACTACATGCACATGCTCTAATGCATACAAATTGGTTGAAAATTCAAATTTCTGTCCTTGGTTGCATGCATAGGTCCCATGCAAGAAATGGGATGTATGTCAAACACCCTGCCACAGTCACTCGGCCGCAAACATTGATATACATTGTTTTTAAATTCTGGTAAACACAAAACTCGTCTAAAATTCATTAAACTTGGCATGCTATGATGGAGCGCATCAACATGCTGTGGTAAATTTTTTGTCCCATTTGGGGCAGGTTTGGGTATGTGCTGCTCACAAACCAGAGGTTCTCAAAACAAGCATGATGGTTTCGGTAGGGAATGTCCCACCTTTAGGGAGGAAATGATATCCATTGCCTCTTATTGCTTTCAATTTTTTGTCATGTCAACCTAGAACAATAGGCGTGTTGTGTCAATTTTTGTGATTTTTGGGGTTTGTTTGGACATTTTTTTGCATTTACTGAGTTTTCAATGCATTCAAGTGCATAATCGAAATTTGAACTACATGCACATGCTCAAATGCATATAAAGTGGTTGAAAATTCAAATATGTGTTCTTGGTTGCATGCTTAGGACCCATGCAAGAAATGGAATTGAATGTCAAACACCCTGCCACCGTCACTCCACCGGAAACATTGAGATACCTTGTTTTTAAATTCTAGTAATTCCGAAAGTCGCCTGAAATTCATGAAACTTGGCATGCTATCATGGAGCGACATCAACATGACGTGGTAAATTTTTGTCCCATTTGGGGCAGGTTTGGGTATATGCTTCTCACAAAACAGAGCTTCTCACCACAAGCATGATGGTTTCGATAGGGAACGTCCCACCTTTTTGGACGAAATGATATACATTGCCTCTTATTGCTTTCAAATTATTTCTCGTGTCAACGTAGAACAACATGAGTGTTGTGTCAATTTTTTGTGATTTTTTAGCGTTCGTTGTGACATTCTTATGCATTAATTGAGTTTTCAATGCATTTACTACATGCACATGCCCTAATGCATATAAATTGGTTGAAAATTCAAATCTGTGTCCTTGGTGGCATGCATAGGTCCCATACAAGAAATGGGAATGAATGTCAAACACCCTGTCACCGTCACTCGGCTGCAAACATTGATATACGTTGTTTTTAAATTCTGGTAAACACAAAACTCGTCTGAAATTCATGAATCTTGGCATGCTATCAACGAGCGGCATCAACATGCTATGGTAAATTTTTTGTCCCATTTGGGGCAGGTTTGGGTATATGCTTCTCACAAACCAGAGCTTGTCACAACAAGAATGATGATTTTGGTAGGGAATGTCCCACCTTTGGGGATGAGATGCTATCTATTGCCTCTTATTGCTTTTAATTTTTTTGTCGTGTCAACGTAGAACAACAGGAGTGTTGTGTCAATTTTTGTGATTTTTGGGGTTCATTTGGACATTTTTGTGCATTAACTGAGTTTTCAATGCATTTATGTGCATAATTCAAATTTGAACTACATGCACATGCTCA
Organism: Triticum aestivum; assembly: GCF_018294505.1. NCBI lineage: Eukaryota > Viridiplantae > Streptophyta > Magnoliopsida > Poales > Poaceae > Triticum > Triticum aestivum. The sequence continues at coordinate 523,465,378 of NC_057801.1, forward strand.
AATGCATATAAAGTGGTTGAAAATTCAAATTTGTGTTGTTGGTTGCATGCTTAGGACCCATGCAAGAAGTGGAAATGAATGTCACACCCTGCCACCGTCACTCCACAACAAACATTGAGATACCTTGTTTTTAAATTCTAGTAATTCCAAAACTCGCCTGAAATTCATGAAACTTGGCATGCTATCATGGAGCGGCATCAACATGACGTGGTAAAATTTTGTCCCACTTGGGGCAGGTTTGGGTTTATGCTTCTCACAAACCAGAGCTTCTCACAACAAGCATGATGGTTTCGGTAGGGAACGTCCCACCTTTGGGGATGAAATGATATACATTGCCTCTTATTGCTTTCAAATTATTTCTCGTGTCAACATAGAACAACAGGAGTGTTGTGTCAATTTTTTGTGATTTTCCGGGGTTCGTTTGGACATTTTTATGCATTAATTGAGTTTTCAATGCATTCACTACATGCACATGCTCTAATGCATATAAATTGGTTGAAAATTCAAATCTGTGTCCTTGGTTGCATGCATAGGTCCCATGCAATAAATGGGAATGAATGTCAAACACCCTGCCACCGTCACTCGGCCGCAAACATTGATATACGTTGTTTTTAAATTCTGGTAAACACGAAACTCGTCTAAAATTCATGAAACTTGGCATGCTATCATGGAGCGGGATCAACATGGTGTGGTAAATTTTTTGTCCCATTTGGGCCGGGTTTGGGTATATGCTGCTCACAAACCAGAGGTTCTTCCAACAAGCATGATGGTTTCGGTAGGGAATGTCCCACCTTTGGGGACGAAACAATATCCATTGCCTCTTATTGCTTTCAAATTTTTTGTCGTGTCAACGTAGAACAACAGGAGTGGAAATTCAAATCTGTTCTTGGTTGCATGTTTAGGACCCATGCAAGAAGTGGAAATGAATGACAAACACCCTGCCACCGTCACTCCACAGCAAACATTGAGATGCCTTGTTTTTAAATTCTAGTAATTCCAAAACTCGCCTGAAATTCATGAAACTTGGCATGCTATCATGGAGCGGCATCAACATGGCGTGGTAAAACTTGTCCCATTTGGGGCAGTTTTGGGTATATGCTTCTCACAAACCAGAGCTTATCACAACAAGTTTGATGGTTTCGGTATGGAATGTTTCACCTTTCTGGACGAAACGATATCAATTGCCTCTTCTCGATTTCAATTTTTTCCTAGTGTCAACATAGAACAACAGGAGTGTTGTGTCGATTTTTGGGATTTTATGGGGTTCATTTGGACATTTTTATGCATTAATTTAGTTTTCAATGCATTTATGTGCATAATTCAAATTTGGGCTATATGCACATGCTCTAATGCACATAAATTGGTTTAAAATTCAAATATGTGTCCTTGATTGCATGCTTAGGTCCCATGCAAGAAATGGGAATGAATGTCAAACACCCTACCACCATCACTCGGCCGCAAACATTCTGATACCTTGTTTTTAATTCTAGTAAATCCAAAACTCGTCTGAAATTCATGAAACTTGGCATGCTATCATGGAGTGGCATCAACATGCCGTGGTAAAATTATTGTCCCGTTTGGCGCAGGTTTGGGTATATGCTGCTCACAAACCAGAGCTTATCACAACAAGCATGATGGTTTTGGTAGGGAACGTCCCACCTTTGGGGAGGAAACGATATCCATTGCCTCTTATTGCTTTCAAAAAATTCTCGTGTCAACGTAGAACAACAGGAGTGTTGTTTCAATTTTTGTGATTTTTTGGGGTTCGTTTGGACATTTTTATGCATGGTAGCGGTGCTAGGCTTGCTGGTAGCATGCTGCTCTCACAGCCGCCCGAAGACGATCTTCCTCGAGGAGCGCCGCGTCATCTTGCCGCAATTGCTCTTGCTCAAACTCATCATAAGCGAGCACTCGGGGTGACCATATATGAGTTCCGTGGGGAGAACTGCTTCTGCCCCATATACTAGAGCAAAGGGCATCTGGGCGGTGGCTCGATTTGGCATTGTTATGATCGACCAAAGAACCACCGGCAACTCATCAATCCAGCGCCTTCCGCTCTTGCGCAGCCTATCAAATGTCTTTGTCCTCAGGCCTCGCAGTACTGCAGCATTTGCCCTCTCCGCTTGGCCGTTGCTCCGTGGGTGTGCCACGGAAGTGAAACAGACCTTGCTGCCGAGGTCTTCAATGTATTGCATGAAGATGTGGCTTGTGAACTGCGTGCCATTGTCGGTGATGACTCTGTTCAGCACACCAAAGTGTCAAACTAGCCCCTTGAAGAATTTGATGGTCGACTACGCTGTCACCTTCCTCATTGCTTCCACCTCTGGCCACTTTGTGAACTTGTCAATTGCAATGTATGAGTACTCAAAGCCCCCGGCGTGGCGCGGGGGAAGGGGCCCAGTTTGTTGAGCCCCCAGACCGAGAATGGCAAGGAGAGAGGGATTGTTTGAAGGGCTTGAGCTGGGTGATGAAGCTTCTTTGAATGGAACTGGCACGCTTCACACTTGGTTACTAGTGTCATCGCATCCTGGAGGGCAGTGGGCCAGAAGAAACCTTGCCGGAAAGCCTTGCCAGCAAGGGCCCTCGACCCTATGTGGGAGCCAGATATGCCTCTATGTATCTCCGCCAACAGCTCCAGTCCTTCCTCCCGGGGAATGCACATCAATTTCACTCTGTTTTGGTCTTTTCCTGTATAGAACGTTGTCAACGAACTGGTACAGGGCAGACCGACGGGCTACTTTCTCCGCTTCTTCCTGCTCCTCAGGAAGCTCCCCTGTTTGGAGGAATCGGACGGTATGTTGTGCCCATGCTGGAGCCTGAGGCTCGACGGCAAGGACCAAAGGCATCTCCTCTGCTGTGGGAACGGTTGCCTCGACGGCCAGGGCTTGGCGCCTTGCCGGAGTCGGTTGCCCCATGACAGGCTCGGCATCCACGGCAACATCTTCGCCAGCGGCTCCAGGGAGCTCGGTGGGGAAGTACTTGTCGGGGCCTGATTTCCTCCTCTTGTTCTGCTCTGTTGATGGTTCAACAGATGGTTGAGTTAACGGAAGCACAAAAGTACCTGGTTCCACAGGTAGCTTGAGGGCAGCGCGCTTCGATAGGTAGTCGGCGATGTCGTTATCCACTCGGGGGACATGCTCTGCCTGTATACCATCAAAGCGCTCCTCCAGTTTCCTCACCTCATCCACGTAGGCTTCCATCAACGGGCTCTGATAATCCTTGTTGACCTGCCTGACGACAAGCTGTGAATCACCCCTGACAATGAGCTTCTTGATCCCGAGGTCTGTCGCGATCCTGAGACCGGCAAGCAATCCCTCATATTCAGCAGTGTTGTTCGTCGACATCTCCGTGGAAAGTCCATCTGGATCACGTACTTGAGGTGCTCTTTAGTGGGTGCGCCGAGCAGCACACCAGCCCTGGCGCCTTGTAGCGAAAAGCCCCGTCAAAGTACATAACCCAGTTGCAACTTGTTTCCTTGCCGGGAAGAGTGGTCTCCTGGATCTCTTTGTCGGGCGTCGAGGTCCATTCTGCAATGAACTCCGCCAAGACTCTTCTCTGAATCATCGAGGTGCTTTCGAACATCAAACAAAAACTCGATAGCTCCAAGGCCCATTCCACAATCCTCCCTGTTGCATCTGGGTTATGCAGTATCCGTTGCAATGGGAGGCGGGTGACGACGGTGATCTTGTGTGCTTGGAAGTAATGATGCAGCATCCTCGAGGCCATAAGGAGGCCAAAGAGCAATTTCTGCACACCGGAGGACCTTGACCTAGCCCCCTGCAAGAGGGATCTGACGAAGTAAACCGGGTGCTTCATCTTCTTCTTCTTCTGCACCACTTCACTTGGTTGCGTGGGTCCTATCGCGCTGGTGTAAGACCTTGCCGGGGGCCTAGCCTTGCCGAGACCAGGCCCTGTCGGGGGGAGTTCTGGCTCGCCATCCGTCAACTCTGCCATTGCCGCTGCCCCTTCGTCGACCTCCCTCTGCGCCACCAGTGCAGCGCTAACCACTTGATCCCTCACCGCTAGAAACAGCAGCAACGGCTCTTGTGTCTTAGGCGCAACCAGCGTGGAGGAGAGGTACTTCTTTAAATCTTGCAGCGCTGCCTCGGCCTCCGGGGTCCACTCCATTGGGCCCGCATTTTTCAAGATTTTGAAAAAGGGAAGGGCACGCTCAGCGGACTTGGAGATGAATCTGCTCATGGCGGCGACACAGCCAGTGAGCTGACGCACATCCTTGATCTGCTTAGGTGCCTCAATATGCTCAATGGCCTTAATATTGTCCGGGTTCGCCTCAATCCCACACTGCGACACAAAGAACCCGAGAAGCTTGCCGTATGGGACACCGAAGACACACTTCTCAAGGTTCAGCTCAAGGTTGATCTTGCGCAGGTTTGCAAACGCTTCTTCCAGATCTTGCACAAGTGTTGCCTTGTCCTTGGTTTTGACCACTATGTCATCCATATAAGCTTCTATATTTCTATGTAGCCGAGGCTCAAAACCAATTTGGACTGCTCTTGCAAAGGTCGAGCCAGCACTCTTCAACCCCAAAGGCATCCGTAAAAAGCAGTAGGTACCACATGGGGTGATGAATGTTGTCTTCTCTTCATCTTCTCTCGTCATGAAAATCTGTTGGTATCCTGAGTAGGCGTCAAGGAATGATAACAGGTCACAAACAGCCGTGGAGTCAACAATCTTGTCGATGCGCGGCAATGGGAAAGGGTCTTTTGGACAAGCCTTATTGATATCTGTGTAATCAATACACATCCTCCACTTCCCGTTTTCCTTGCGCACTACCACCGGATTGTCCAACCACATCGGATGGAGTACCCCTCTTACCAAGCCTGCCGCGTCTAGCTTTCTGATCTCTTCCGTGATAAACTCCTGCCTCTCCAGAACTTGCTTCCTGACCTTCTGCTTGACGAGCCGCGCACGAGGACAGATGGAAAGATGGTGCTCAATCACCTCCCTAGGAACGCCGGGAATGTTGGATGCCTGCCACGCAAACACATCGACATTCGACCGCAGGAAAGTGACAAGCTCGCCTTCCTATTTGCTATCAAGGGTGGAGCTTATGGTGAAAGCCCCTCCCGTGTTGTTCTCCTTGACGGACACCTTCTTGGTCTCTGGTGGTGCATGATACGTCTCCAATGTATATTACCAGTTTTGAATGTTTATGGGCTTTACTTTACAAATTTATATCATTTTTGGGACTAACCTACTAATCGGAGGCCCAGCCCGAATTCCTGTTTTTTTGCCTATTTCAGTGTTTCGAAGAAAAGGAATATCAAACGGAGTCCAAACAGAATGAAACCTTTGAGAGCAATCTTTTTGGAACAAACACAATCCAGGAGACTTGGAGTGGACATCAAGCAGCAAACGAGGCGGCCACGAGGGTGCCCGGCGCGCCCTATGGGGGTGGGCGTGCCCCCACCCTCGTGGGCCCCTCGTGGCTCAACCGATCTTCTTATTCCTCCTATATATATATATCCACGTACCCTGAAAACATCCAGGAGCACCTTGAAAACCTAATTCCACCGCCGCAACCTTCTGTATCCGCGAGATCCCATCTTGGAGCCTTCACCGGCGCTCCGCCGGAGGGGGGATCGACCATGGAGGGCATGTACATCATCTCCAAGGCCTCTCCGATGAGTTGTGAGTAGTTTACCATAGACCTTCAGGTCCATAGTTATTAGCTAGATGGCTTCTTCTCTCTCTTTGAATCTCAATACCAACTCCTCGATCTTCTTGGAGATCTATTTGATGTAACTCTTTTTGCGGTGTGTTTGTCGAGATCCGATGAATTATGGGTTTATGATCAAGTTTATTTATGAGAAATAATTGAATCTTCTCTGAATTCTTTTATGTGTGATTGATTATCTTTGCAAGTCTCTTCGAATTATCAGTTTGGTTTGGCCTACTAGATTGATCTTTCTTGCAATAGGAGAAGTGCTTAGCTTTGGGTTCAATCTTGTGATGTCCTTTCCCAGTGATAGCAGGGGCATCAAGGCACGTATTGTATTATTGCCATCGAGGATAAAAAGATGGGGTTTATATCATACTAGATCATTGGTGGCGCGTGTTGCTGCGCCCCTCTATATATAAAATGAAATGGTAGGAATATTCATAAATATAATATGACATGAAACATATAGAATTTGCATAAATAACACCATGTATCTGTTAGTAGTCAACAGACATCACATACATACTCGCTAAAAGCAAGGTTCATGGATACAAATTGGCTTGGAATAACATACGCAACAATGTACACAACAAATACTACTCCCTCCGTCCTAAAATTCTTGTCTTAGATTTGTCTAAATATGGATGTATCAAGTCACATTTTAGTATTAGATACATCCATATCTAGACAAACTTAAGACAGAAATTTTGGGATGGAGGGAGTACTAATCAGTACTTCCAGGAAAAATAATAAACATTAGATTGTGTGCATGGTCCGTATACTACTGGCCATTTCATCGGACAGGAGTGCTAACAAGGTAGTTAGTTACTACATACCGCCATACAGATACAGGCAGTAGTGGATATATATAGTAATCAAACATTAGCAAAAGGAATGGACACAAAGCCAATAAAATAATCAGATACAACTAATCAGATATTATACACCCATAATATGATTTTCTTATCATGTAAGGTTATCATATGAGCCTGAATACCACTCTAGTCCATCTGCAACTTTGCAATGAGTAAATGATCTTGTTTCTTCCAAAATATCAGCAATAAGTTCAGACTATTTTATTCAGCAACTAAAGAATGAACAAAACAAAGACAAGTTATGCATAATGGCAAAAATAAGAACATCATTGAGATGAGACTTACACAAAGCAATTGTTCGATACAAAATTCTTGCTTTCCAGCCAGCAATGTGACAACATAATGCATTCTACATCACCGGTCAAGTGACAGAACAGAAATTCAGAGCCCTCCTAATTGTAAATTAACAGGCAGGAAATTAATTAGAAATAACGCCTTGCACAATGCTTACACTCAACATCTTATTGTCCAAATCAAGATACAAAATCTAGTCCAGGAAACACAATGTGCAAGCTAATCTTCTTTGACTAAGCAATATTTTTCTAATGTAAAATTGGAAATGGGATGGACAACCTACCGCAGTTGTGAATATTGTTGTTGTTGCAATGAGACAATATGTTGCTTAGGACCCCACCTGTTATCTTTATACCTCTATTCACGACCCAAAAAACATCAAAGCTGTTATAGGATTGGTCTAAGAAAACATACATATAAAGAACTTGAGCACCTACAGGAATGAGAAACAGGAGCAACACTGATGAGATCTGAGGGAACGTAATATGGTGCTAGAGCAAGTTGAAGATACCGGAACGGGCAACAGATTTCATATCCGGCATATTTGGGTGGTGAGGTCGAGGGGTCGAGTAGCATGCCAATGTGTCTGAATTGAAAATCCTACCTCCACGCCCCCAACTTCAAATTTAGAAGAAACGCAACCACACAAGTAATAGTATTAGAAGTGAACTACAAAAATGAAAATCACATCAGTGAATGATATGATACTTAGGGGATAAAGGTCAACTCATATTAAAATAACCTAGTTCATGTTAAGCTGAAAGATATCACCTGAATATAGATCATATGGCCACATCATCAGAACCTGCATCTTGCAAAGCATCATGATGCAGTGATAAAATGATTGAAACTTCTACCAATGGTTACTTCTAATTATAATGTCTAAATGGTTTCAGTGACATATGGTTACCTACCACCAATCATGAAATATCAGCTTCCAAAATATGCATACATCACACCAATTTTATAATTATATTTTGTACATGCTTTCAATCAGAATATTGAACTGGATCTTATTACCGAGATAACAAAATTTAATATTTGAGTTCAGGCCTTCAAGGTGCAATACCTGATTGCGGCCAACACCAACATGCTTCTGCCCCCATATAGACCATATCAGCACAATGACTAACGCATCTACCAGAAGTAAGGCACACTACAATGGTCATTGAGGGAGTCCTGGACTAGGGGGTGTCCAGATAGCCGGACTATCATCATCGGCCGGACACCAAGACTATGAAGATACAAGATTGAAGACTTCGTCCCGTGTCTGGATGGGACTTTCCTTGGTGTGGAAGGCAAGCTTGGCGATACGGATATGTAGATCTCCTACCATTGTAACCGACTCTGTGTAACCCTAGCCCTCTCCGGTGTCTATATAAACCAGAGGGTTTTAGTCCGTAGGACGAACAACCATTACAACAATCATACCATAGGCTAGCTTCTAGGGTTTAGCCTCCTTGATCTCGTGGTAGATCCACTCTTGTACTACCCATATCATCAATATCAATCAAGCAGGAGTAGGGTTTTACCTCCATCGAGAGGGCCCGAACCTGGGTAAAAACATCGTGCCCCTTGTCTCCTGTTACCATCCGCCTAGACGCACAGTTCGGGACCCCCTACCCGAGATCCGCCGGTTTTGACACCGACATTGGTGCTTTCATTGAGAGTTCCTCTGTGCCGTCACCGATAGGAAGGATGCCTCTTCCCGTCTTTTAAGACGGTATCTTCGCCAAAGGAGCCTTGGCCGCCGGCCAAACTATCCGGCTGGGTGGTTTTCTCATAACCGCCTGTTCGGCCACCGCTTCGACGATGACCTCTCGGGTCATCAAAAGCAATCTTCACGTCATCTCGGAATTCGCCGAGCAGCTGGATCCAATAGAGCTCTCGTCCGTAAACGAGCTCTTGGATCGCATCGCCGCCCTGGGAGTCGCTACAGACTACAACCAGATTGGGCTTAAAACCGATCTGAGAGAGATTAACTCTCCCCAGGTTACCCACCACGTTGCGGTGGTAGAGGAACAACGCGGCCACTCTTCTTCTGTATTGAAAACTAGTCATGTCCGGACTCCCGAACCCTCCATGCCGGATTTCCGCGGAGGGACGGACTTCGATCAAGCACTGAACCTAAAGTCGGGCATCAGACCAGACTCGTTGGACAACGTCCAGCAATCCAAGCTTCCAAATTCGGAAACTTTTCGGCCCTTGCGCCTCGAGATGGGTAGGGTTCCGGACTCAATTCCACCCACCCACCCAGACATATGCGATCTATCTCAAATCCTCCATGCCGGATTTCCGCGGAGGGACGGACTTCTATCAAGCACTGAACCTAAAGTCAGGCATCAGACCAGACTCGTTGGACAATGTCCAGCAATCCAAGCTTCCAAATTCGGAAACTTTTCGGCCCTTGAGCCTCGAGATGGGTAGGGTTCCGGACTCAATTCAACCCACCCACCCAGACATATGCAATCTATCTCAAATCCGGCAAGAGCCCACTGAAACAGTACATCATTACTGGGCCAGATTCCTCCTGGTTATGGACAGGATAAAGCACTACCGAGAGGGAAACGCAATTTCAATTTTCTGCAATAACTGCACGGACGAGGGAATCTTGAACGCCGTCAGTCGTCGTGAAATTACACACTTCGACGATCTGGCGTCCATAGTACGAAAGTACTGTGCGATGAAGAGTTTCCGGAAAACCGAAACTAAGTTTTGGGACAATCCGGCCCCGAATACAACCCTAGTCAGAAACAAAAGGGTGCATCATACTCACGCACCAGGTACAAAAACCAAAAAGCAAAAACCCCATAAAGGGCACGGAACCGTACTGGAGGGATGGCTCAGCGGACCCTGTAAAATTCACAGTACAGAAGGCGCCACTCCAACACATAACCTTCGAGCATGTTGGATACTGCGGCAGGTGGCCAAAAGTGGCGAAGAGCTTCTAGCCCCGGAGAACCACTCCAACAGTACCAGTACGGTGTTAACAGTCTTCAAAACTTTGGCATCAAATAATATGCGGAAACGAACAATCTGCAGCCTCGCCGAAGTCTACCAAGTAGCAACAAAAAATCCATGGAGCGACTCGGCCATCACCTTCAACGCCAGCGACGAACCTAAATTCCGAACAGCCCGAGCACCAGCCGCATTGGTCCTCAGTCCAATAGTGGACGGCTTCCGTCTTACCAAGGTACTCATGGATGACGGCAGCGAATTAAACCTCATCTACGAGGAAACTCTTCAAAAAATGGAAATAGACTGGAGCCGCATTGAGCGAAGCAGCACAACCTTTAGAGGAATAATCCCTAGCCGGGAAGCACGCTGCACAGGAAAAATCACACTTGATGTGGTATTCAGCTCGCCGGACAATTATAGGTCCGAAGAGGTCACGTTCCAAGTGGCCCCGTTCAGCAGCGGATATCACGCTATATTAGGATGAGAGGCATTCACAATTTTTCAAGCCATACCCCATTACGGGTACATGAAGCTTAAGATGCCCGGGCCCGGCGGAATAATCACTCTCGTTAGTTATCCGGACACAGCACTCCGCACCGAAAACAAGACAGCCGCATTAGCCCTGGAGGCACTATCCGAAGCCCTAGCGGCGGAGGAACTCACTGCGCTGCGCCCTACGGTGAATAGGGATGATGTGATACTCGATAAGAGATCCAAGTCCACCTCCTTTAAACCAGCGGATGAAATAGTCAAATTCCAGGTCCATCCAACGGACCCAACAAAGACGGCCTCCATCGGGGCACAGTTGAACCCTGGTGTAGACGCCGCACTACGAGAATTCCTTCGGGAAAATTGGGACATCTTTGCCTGGCACCCTTTAGATATGCCAAGAATCCCGTGCAGATTGGCAGAACACAGCCTAAACATCCTAAAAGGATTCAAGCCAGTCAAACAGGCTCTTCGGCGATTTTCCGAACCCAAAAGACTGGCAATGGGAGAAGAGCTAGCGAAACTACTGGAAGCCGGATTCATCAGAGACATCAAATATCCGGACTGTCTAGCAAACCTGGTAATGGTACCAAAGAAGGACAAATCCTGGCGCCTATGTGTCGATTTTAAAGACCTCAACAAGGCCTGCCCAAAGGATCCCTTCCCCCTTCCCCGCATCGACCAAATAATCGATGCTACTGCAGGCACGATTCATTGTGCTTCCTTGACGCATACTCCGGCTACCATCAAATCAAGATGGCGGAGGCGGACCAAGCCGCAACGGCATTCATTACTCCATATGGACCATTCTGCTTCAACACGATGCCCTTCGGACTCAAAAATGCCGGCGCAACATATCAGCGCATGATTCAGACATGTCTGGCTACCCAGATCGGCAAAACAGTAGAGGCATACGTAGACGACGTAGTCGTCAAAACCAAACACGTCGAAACTCTAGTAGACGATTTGAGGCTCACAGTCGACAACCTCCGAGCATATGACATTAAGCTAAATCCAGAAAAATGCGTTTTCGGCGTACCAGCCGGAAAGCTCCTGGGCTTCATTGTATCCGGTAGAGGAATTGAAGCAAACCCAGCCAAGATCCAAGCTCTGTCACAGCTGGATATTCCAAAAGACCTCAAACAAATACAAAAATTGACTAGATGCATGGCGGCTCTAAGCCGCTTTATCTCCCGTTTGGGAGAAAAGGCATTGCCCCTCTATCGCCTCCTCAGGCGCACCGAACACTTCGAGTGGACGGATGCTGCCACTGCCGGACTCGAAGAAATAAAAGCCATATTGGCAACAAATCCGGTCCTGGCTGCGCCTAACCTGGGCGAACCAATGTTGTTATATATCGCGGCAACACATCAAGTTGTAAGCGCGGTGCTCGTCGTCGAACGAGAAACAGAAGGGCATAAATTCCCTCTTCAAAAACCAGTGTACTACGTATCCACTGTCCTAACTCCCTGCAAGTCCCGGTACCCGCATTATCAAAAGATAGCGTACGCGGTGTTCATGGCATCCCGGAAGCTTCGACACTACTTTCAAGAGTGTTCGATAACAGTGGCCTCCGAAGTGCCCCTCAACGACATAATAAACAACCACGACGCGACGGGCAGGATCGCAAAATGGGCCATTGAGCTCTTACCATTCGATATAACTTACAAACCTTGGCGAGCTATAAAGTCGCAAGTCTTGGCTGACTTTGTCGCTGAATGGACTGAAGCCGAACTCCCTAAAGAGTACGGCGCATACTCCAATTGGATTATGTATTTTGACGGCTCCAAAATGTTGGCCGGCTTGGGGGCTGGCGTCGTATTGACGTCCCCAACCGGGGACACAGTCCAATACGTACTTCAGATAATGTACACGGACTCCAACAATGCGGCCGAATACGAGGCCCTCCTACATGGCCTCCGGATGGCAATCTCCATGGGCATTCAACGCCTAGAGGTGTGCGGGGATTCAAACCTTGCAATATCCCAAGTAAATGGAGACTTTGACGCCAAGGATCCGAAAATGGCAGCCTATCGTAACGTTGTCCTAAAAATGTGAGCTCGGTTCGAAGGACTCGAATTCCACCACGTAGCCCGGGATAATAACCAAGCAGCCGACGTATTGGCACGCATCAGCGCGAAACGCGACGCTGGCCCTCCAAACATCTTCCTGGAACGGCTCTTTAAGCCATCCGTACTATGGGAAGAGGGGTCTGGAAATAACAACCCAGAAGCAACCGCACCACCCAACGCAGAACAATCTGACATAATCGACGGCTCGGCCGATGAAATAACACCTTCAGCCCACGAAATAATGGTAGTAATCACCTCGTGGACAGAGCCATTCCTAGCCTACTTAATTAGGCAGGAACTTCCCGAAGACCAAAATGAGGCCCGCTGCGTAGTTCGGCGATCTAAAGCCTACAAGGTCCACGAGGGAGAACTTTATAAGAAAAGCACAACCGGAGTCCTTCAAAGGTGTATCTCCGGAGAGGAAGGGCAAAACCTTCTGGCTGAAATTCATGCCGGACTAGGCGGACACCACGCCACAGCCCGGGCCCTTGTAGGCAAGGCCTTCCGTACAGGATTTTATTGGCCGACGGCCCAGGCAGATGCTCAGGACTTAGTCCAAAGATGCGTCGGTTGTCAGCTCTTTGCTAATCAGAGCCATATGCCACCCACCGCCCTCAAAACTATACCCATTACCTGGCCGTTCGCGGTCTGGGGGCTTGACATGGTTGGACCCCTTAAAGGGGGAACCCACAAGCAAAAATACCTACTGTTCATGGTGGATAAATTCACCAAATGGATAGAGGCTAAGCCAGTTAAAACGGCAGAGTCCGGACCAGTGATAGACTTCATATCCAGAGTAGTACACCGTTACGGCGTCCCCCACAGCATCATTACCGATAACGGCACGAACTTCACGGCCGACAAGGTCAAACTCTGGTGCAAAAATATGGGCATTAAGCTCGACTACGCTTCAGTTTACCACCCTCAAACCAACGGTCAAGTGGAACGAGCAAATGGTCTAATAATGAGCGGCATCAAACCCAGGCTAGTGCGGTCCCTTACGGAATCTAACACGCACTGGGTAGAGGAGCTCGACTCCATACTCTGGGGGCTGCGGACCACGCTAAACCGTACTACCGGATTCACACCATTCTTTATGGTATACGGCGCAGAGGCAGTTTTGCCCTGCGACATAATTCATGACTCACCTCGAGTGCGCATGTACGAAGAAAGAGAAGCCGAGCTGGATCGGCAGGACAGCTTGGACGCATTGGAGGAGGAACGCGATGTGGCAAAGGCCCGTTCCGCATTCTATCAGCAGCAGGCTCAAAGATATCAAAACAGAGAGGTACGGGCTAAAACTTACAATGTTGGCGAACTAGTTCTACGCCTGCCGGACAAGAGAAAGGACAAACTCAAGCCCAAATGGGAAGGTCCCTTCATCATCGACCAAGTCCTGGCCGGCGGAGCATACCGTCTGCGGAATGCATCGGATAACCGACACGAGCCGAACCCATGGAACGCAGCCCGCCTCCGAAGATTCTACGCCTAGCGCTGGACTCAGAGTTCGTCTCCTTCCTCCACATTTTCACACTTCAGCTGTCTTTTGTTTCTCTCTCTTCTCCTACCTTTTTCATAAAAGCCCTTGAGGGCCTATTTGCGCATTGTTCGCACACACCTGATGTGCTACCCGCACTCATTATACCTGGGGGCTTCTCTAACAGAAGCTTACTTATAAGGGCTTCATGCCCAGCACATGTGTCAAACTTCCACATGTACCTTTCATTCACCATTATATGCATCAATATGACTTAAGTTTTGGCCAAGTTGGGTTGCCTGGCTCCTGTGCTTACCCCTACGTTCCCGATTGTTCGGCTAGGAGGTAAAGGGAGCACCTCTGTGATTGTTGCTGCCGGGTCAGCCGGATGTGTACCTTAGACTGGGTGAAGCCGAAAGCTAGCGTTCTTAAGAGAATATTCGGTCGGTGACTTGAAAGATGATTTTTTACACATTTATCTATCTGCCCCTAGATGTTTTCCTGCTTTTTTCGCAGTCCGGACATGCACTTTAGGGCATGCCTCACAGGGAAAGGAACCCTTAACGGAACTATTCTCCCTGGAAGATGTTTCTTACTAACTATGTAATATAACATAACTAGTTGGGCACTTGTCTGATAAAGCACTAATGACCCCTACGCCTGGTCTCCATGCATGCCCCGGTTTTGTCATAACCGAGAAGGTATTCGGACACACTCCGGACTCTAGGGTCCCAAGGTCGAAGCGAAAAGGCCGGCAAAGACAAACGATCTACAATCCGGCTAGAAGGCATTTTTCATGTCATTTTAAATACATCGTCAAATTGACTGATTGTACTCCTCAATCCCGTCTAATAGGCTGTCTAATTTACAGTCCCGTTGGGAATACTTAGCGGCCAACTCTACTTGGCCGTACACTAAGCTCACAGGGATCTCCTTCCCATCGGGCTCCACAGGTCCGACCTCGGCCATGTGGTTTGGATCCGCCTTCTTGTACCGCGTCTTCACCATGGCCCAGGCCTCCCTGGCACCTTGACGGCAGGCCGATATCTTCCATAAACGGAAGCGCTGCCGCGCTCCCTGAAGCTTCTCCGCAAGCTCTTCAAGGCCCTCGGGTAGGGAGACGGATGGCCATAGGGCCTGGACGACGCCACCCATCGCCTGCCGAACATGTTCGAGCAGTTGCACCAGCTCGGGAAGTTGGTCACCCGTCGAACCGGGCATTTCCTTCGCAGGGCGACCTGTGAGCTCACCTACAGACATATTTCTGTCAATAGGCTCCCTCGCCGAACTCTTCTTTTCAAAAGAATTCGCTCAAGCACTTACCATAGATGCCGCGACGAAGCCGCTGATTCTCCTTCACGAAGCTAGACAGCTCGGCCCGAACACCTTTCAGCTCTTCCCCAAGCTGGGTGTGGGCATCCTAGAGTTTGTTCCTCTCCTGCTGCACCTTCATAAGCACCCTCTCGCCGGCCTTCAGCTGGCGCAGTAGGTGTTGCTTGTTCGGATCCAGTCCGGCAACATCTGCAATATCATTGTCAGACTTACACGCACGCCGCACACCGCTTATCTTTTTGAAATAATGTGTTACCAGGAGGGGTCACTGTGTCTTCTCCTGCGGCAGCGAGTGGAGCCTCAAGTTGGGCCTTGCACTCTTGTAGCTCCTGGGACAGTTGGGTATTCTTCTCTGTAAGATCCTGCACATTAAAAGATCCTTAAATCAGTTATTTCAACTACTTTAAGTCTCGGGGGCTACTGGCATATACCGCTATTATAATCCCTTACCCGTATGTCTTTTACATACTGCTCCGTGGCTCTGGTTAAACCATCTTGAGCAGCATAGAGGTGCGCGTCTCCCGTGTTAAAGGCATTCAACGCCTCAGGGGAGAAACACGCGTCACGAAAAACTGTCCGGCGGCGCCTATGGTTCATGGCGCTCTCCACCTCAGACCTGGTGGCGGACAGCCTGTCGGCATCCTCCGTTGGAGGAGTATCCGGCTCGCGCCTTGCGCTCGCCTCCCCCTCCGGACCAGGTTTTGGAGCCTGGCTGGCGGAGGCTTGGGTGGCAACCTCGCTGGGCACAGTCCAGCAAGCGCTCTTTCTCCTGAAAAAGTCATGAGCATTAATACGCCCCCTAGGAATCCTAAATAACGGTCGCGAGCTATACCGTTGCGGTGACGTTTTGATTCGCACCGCACCCATCTTCCGCCTGCGGGGTCGGACTGACCCTTGTTGGTCAGCCGCCGCGGGTTCGGCTTCCCGCCTTGAAGGCACCTCCTGCAAGACACCGTTGTATACGGAGGTCAGGAATGCGCAAGGATGAAATAATGGTGTCAGGACTTCGGTCATAAGTACCTGGGAAGCCGGTAACAAGCCGGGGTAGTCAGCCGTAATGGCGACTAGAGCGTTGTCCATACTGAGTTGGTGGAACACCCCGTCGATTAGCTCCACCTTTATGTCCGGATCCTCTTCGGAGGCCGGATCAAGGGATCTTCCTGGATCCTCGGGTTGTGGAGCCGGACTATGTATGCCCTCCACATCCCAACGCAGCTCCTGCGTCGAAATCGTAAAGTAAGGTACTTAACTTTGAAAGCATGGGTCGGATAAATAAAATGTCCGCTTACCCAGCGCCGAGGGTTATTCATGGAGAACCCATTCAATGGGCTCGTCTGGAGGAAGTCCTCCTTCTCCCCCTTGTACAGGCCGGACAGAATCTTCACCAGATCTTCGGCCGATCCCGGCCCTTTGCGGCCATGACGGGTGGCGTCATTTTCCCCGTTCAAATCCCACATGGGGTGGCCCCTGTATTGCAGTGGCTGCACCCCCCGCATTATGCACGTGGCCATGACTCCAATCATGGTCAATCCGGAATGGGCCAGCAACCTTATCCGGCCCATCAAATAATGGACGCCCTTGTCTTCCTCCAGTTGAGGGCTTCGCGGGCGCCAACTTAGGCGTTTCTTCAGAGGAACCTTGCTGCACTCCGGGAGGCCGATCCGAACTGGGTCCGGCAGTGGAGCGTCTTCTACATAAAACCATTCCGAAGGCCAGTCTTCGGACGCCTTCTTTGGGGTTCCGGATGGATATCCGGTCCCGGCGATGCGCCATATTTCGGCACCGCCCACTTGATATATTGACCCCTCGTGAGAACGGGGTACGAGGCAGAATGGCCTCTTCCACAGCGCAAAATGGGGCTCGATGCCCAGGAATAGCTCGCAAAGAGCTACGAAGCCCGCGATGTGCAGAATAGAGGCGGGCGTGAGGTGATGGAGCTGGAGTCCATAGAACTCCAGAAGCCCGTGGAGGAACGAATGTACGGTAAATCCAAGCCCCCTTATTAGATAGGGGACGAAGCACACCCGCTCTCCTTTAGAGGGGCTAGGGGTGGCCTCCGCTTGCTTCCCACCTTTCTAGGTGGCCAGCCGGGCTCGAACCGGGACCATAAAGTCTGGAGGAAGATATCCCTCCGCTTGAAGCTTCACCAGCTCGTTGTGTGGAACTGAACATCTCCTCCAATCTCCTGGCGGAGGGCTGAGAGCGCGAGAGGAGGAGTCGCGTCGACGGTCCATGATGGAATGGGTTTTCGGTCAGAAGCTCTCCGATGAGTACTCGCGGAAGGAGGATGGTGTGATTTGGATCTGGATTCTTATCTCTCTTATAGGCAGATTATTTGCGCAGCTAAGGGGTAAAACATAAAAGATACCCTGGCTTTTCGCATTCGTGCGACGCGTGGAAGAGGGCCATTATTGGGCGTGGAAGCCAAGGAGCGCAACATTTGTAAGGGAGCTGGACACAATTCGGCAAGCACATGGAATTTGGAGGAGAACTCGCCTTGCAACACCGAAGACTATATATGCGCTGGACTCGTCGTCATTGAAGCCTGGTTCGGGGGCTACTGAGGGAGTCCTAGACTAGGGGGTGTCCGGATAGCCGTACTATCATCATCGGCCGGACTCCAAGACTATGAAGATACAAGATTGAAGACTTCGTCCCGTGTCTGGATGGGACATTCCTTGGAGTGGAAGGCAAGCTTGGCGATACGGATATGTAGATCTCCTACCATTGTAACCGACTCTGTGTAACCCTAGCCCTCTCCGGTGTCTATATAAACCGGAGGGTTTTAGTCCGTAGGACGAACAACCATTACAACAATCATACCATAGGATAGCTTCTAGGGTTTAGCCTCCTTGATCTCGTGGTAGATCCACTATTGTACTACCCATATCATCAATATCAATCAAGCAGGAGTAGGGTTTTACCTCCATCGAGAGGGCCCGAACCTGGGTAAAAACATCGTGCCCCTTGTCTCCTGTTACCATCCGCCTAGACGCACAGTTCGGGACCCCCTACCCGAGAACCGCCGGTTTTCACACCGACAGTCATATTAACACTCGATCATGATGCAAACAATATTTGCCTAGAGAAAACATATTAGCATTGATGCTGATCACTCAACTGCAAGGTTAGCATTGCATTATAATAGTATTGATTATCCGCACATTGCTCCGGACACAAAGTGTTGGCTTCTTGTCTGAACAATTGATGGGACATCTCCATGAGGAACTGTGTCTCATCGGTAACCAACATGTGACCATGGTTGGATGAAGCTCCTTAGCACGCTTCGCAAAGTATACCATGATAGCTTTGACTTCGACCACGGCTCCCTTCATCATCTCTTTCAGATTCGGCTAGATGTTTTCTCTCCTATCCAGAGGAGGCCGAGGAGGCAGCAGCTCAAGAATTCTTTGAGCCGGGAGTGCTAGGACTATGGATTTATATTTTATCAGTTGTCAATGTCATTGCGATATGTCAGTCTAGAGCCCTATCAAGAACTTGGGACCCTTCCTTTTCAATCAAGTGAGTCATTGCACCCGGATTATACATGAAAATGGCATGCAAATAAATCAAAGGGGCTGCACAATTAGGCTATGAAAAAAAGAACTACAGTTGTTATGTGGAACCATGGGGATCGCAAGTGCCAAATGGTGCATCGATTTTCACTTGAATTACCTATGTCTCTCTCGAGCAGATTGAACCTTGTGGAAAGGCTCCCATTATTCTTCCCTTAGCCTCCACCGGCTGAGCTAGAGAAACAGCGGCAGCGGTCGCACAATGCCGATCTGCCGCTGCCGCTGGACTGTAAAAACCATATAATTAGCATGTACTGCCAGCGAATCTCGAAAATATTGCGGCACTGTCGCTGAATCTGGACTGTAAAAAACCAATCTAAGCATGGATTGGATTCACCACTGCTGCTGCGCCCACTAGCATGGCAACAAGACCATGCTATCCACCACGGCTCCACGGGGATCCGGCGCCGCCCCACTGCGGTGGTGGTGTGCCCTTGTTTTGCGAGCGAGAGGGTTGTGTCGAGCGTGGGAAGGTGTGACGCCGCCATCGCCACTATCATAGGAAGAGGTGTGACAGGGGAGGGAGGAATAGAGAAGCGCTCGTAGGAGAGGGCCTTCTGTAGCTTGGGCTGAGCAGGTAAACTGGCCCAACTAACCACGAGGCTCCAAAATAGCTACGGGAGTAGCTGCCCGTGCGACGTTAGACCAGCTCGCGCTAAACATAGCGTTAACTTCAGATCGGACGATCAAGAACGTTTAACACACAAAATCAATGGTGATCCAATGATTAAAAATGTGGATGGCCTGAGAGGGCTTGGAGGGTGCTCAGTTTTAATATATCTAAATTCACTACAAGAAATATGTAAACTTGTGACCTTCTGTCAGTGACCCTGGAAGAAATGGTCGTAAATCTATGACCATTTGAGACCAATTGGTCAAAAGTTGTTCGAGGGGCTCCAAACCCTAAACCATAACGACCATTATGGTCAGAAAGGTCGCAATTTCCTTACATGAAATGGTCGCAAAGTAGACAACACTAGTCCATGCGAGAATTTTGGGCGATTAGGACCAATCTAGATGGTCATAATTGCTAATTTGTGATGCGTTGAAATGACAAGGCGGCCACCTCAGCAGTTTCTTCTACGTGCCACGTCGACGTGTCAGTTTTCGCCTACGTGTCATATCAATGTGTCAATTTAAATCTATCACTCATAGGTCAGATTCACACATTGACTTGTTGACCATACACCACCTATCTATGACATGTGGGCCCCGATAATCTGACAGGTAGTGCCCATGAAATTGACACATGGGACCCAACTGACATGCGGAGCCACTACCCTGCAAGTTGGATCCACCATCGGCCTGACAGGTAGGCCCAACGAATTGACAGGACCCACCACAGATCTGACAGCAGGCCCCACCGAACTGACATGCGGACCAACCACCCCGTAAGAGCCACCGAGCTGAATGGCAGAAAACCAACAAAAATATGCCCATCGGGGAATCGAACTCGCGACCTCCCCTTCCCTCTCCCTCAAGAACCAGCGCCATTTAAGCACTACAACGACTTGCTGGGCTTGGGCCTCGGTTGGACAAGGCCTTTATTTTCCTTCCGCCGACTAGGCCAACGACCTATATGCCTATTGAACGTGCATCTAATGAAAAATGTGGGCTTCGCATGACTTTAAATCCATATAAATAAACGGAGTCAAATTTTAATCAAGCATTTGAAAATGTTGAAGTGTGTATAAAAAAAGGGACATTTACATCTGTGCCCCTAACTCGAACCCACTACTCAGATTTGCCCCTAATTTTGAAGCATGCTCAAATTTACCCCTCCACCGTTAAGTCACTACTCAGAAATGCCCTTCCATACAGTACTGTAGCACTTTTCGTCCAATACTGTAGCACTTTCCGTCTGCTACAGTACACATGGGCCTCTGACGATCAAAGGCCTTTGACTGGATGGAGGGGCATTTCTGAGTAGTGACTTAACGGCAGAGGGGCAAATTTGAGCATGCTTTGAAATTAGGGGCAAATCTGAGTAGGTGGTTCGAGTTAGGGGCAGAAATGCAAATGGCCCATAAAAAAATGTTGATCATGTATTAAAAATGTTAATCCTGTATTTGATTTTTTAATAAAGCATTTGATAAATGTTAAAAATATGTATAGAAAAAATGTTGACAGTGTATTAAAAAACTTGTTTTTAAAAATGTGAATCAAGCATTTAAAAATGTTAAAATGTGTATAAAAAATGGTGACCATGTATTAAAATATTAATCTTATATTTAAAAAATGTTAATCAATCTATTGAAAATTATTAAAAATGTGTATTTAAAAATGTTGACCAATTATTAAAAACATTAAACTTGTATTTAAAAATGTTGACCAAGTATTAAACATGTATATTACAAAAAGGTTCTTCATGTATATGAAAAATGTAGAATAAAAACAAAAGGAGATAAAGAAAAAAAACGAAAACTGGTAAAAGAAACAATATAAAGCAAAGAATAATGAGAATGAAAAAGAAAACTGAAGAAACTAGTGCAAAAGGAAATGAGAACACTTTTTTAAGACATTTAACATAGTCAAAGTTGGTTGTTTTTCGTAGAAACTAGGTAACATATAATGACACAATGCGAAGGTTTTCTAATTTTTTGATTTTTTTTTGAATTTTTTATGCCCGTTTGAAAATGCGGTCAAAACTGCTGGCATGACCGTTCGTAGATAGCGGTTGAATCTTGGAAAACATTTTGTGTTTCTCTGATTAAGTAGATACTTATGTACCTAGAAATGATTTTTGGGAAAAATAAAGAGCAAACTATAAGGTAGCTACATTTCAAACTTGTCCCGCTTTCAGCTGAATCGGCTAAAATTTGTCTTTTTCACCAGAGGTGGATAAAAGCTTTTGACACCCAACCATTTGGTCAATTGTGCATTAAATATGTCCTAGTATTTTAGAAAATTGATTTGGTACAATTTTGCAACAAATATATTGTAAGTCCTTCACAAAAAAACTCATTTTGGGCACTCAAAAAAATCGAAAATGAATTTTTCGTCCAAAGAAAATGAAAACTCCCTTAGGAAACATTGTTTGCCATTCCAAGATGCACCCTTGTGCACAATATGAGATCATTTGAACACACTATGCCATGAATATGGCCATATGATTGATCATTTGGCTTGAAAGGCATTGATCTCCACACATCATAGCTCGATTCTAAGAACACTTTTTAAAAATATTTGTCGTATTACAAGTTTATTATTTTTCCTGGTAACTTGGCCACATATAATGACACAATGCGAATGTTTTCCATTTTTTGATTTTTTTTTGAATTTTTCACGCTCGTTTCAAAATGCGGTCAAAATGGCGAGCATGACCGTTCCTAGCTAGTGGTTGAATCTTGGAAAACTTTTGGTGTTTCTCTAATTAAATAGATACTCTTCTACATAAGAATGGTTTTTGAAAAAAAAACATGAGCAAACTATCAGGTAGCTGCAGTTCAAATTTGCCGCTTCCATCTGAATCGGCGGAAATTTGTCTTTTTTACCAGAGGTGGATCAAAACTTTTTACACCCAACCATTTGGTCAATTGTGCATTAAATATGGCCTAGTATTTTAGAAAAATGATTTGGTCCAATTTTCCAAGAATTATTTGGTAGGTCCTTCATAAAAAAACCTCATTTAGGGTACTCGAAAAATGGAAAATGGCTCTTTTGTGCAATGAAAGTGAAAACTCCCTTAGGCAACATTGTTTGGAATTCCAAGATGCACCCTTGTGCAAAATATGAGGTCATTTGAACAAACTAAGCCATGAATGTGGCCATAAGATTGATCATTTGGCTTGAAAGCCATGAATCTTCACGCATGATAGCTCATTTCTGAGAACACTTTTTTAAAAGAATTGCCATATTACAAGTTTATTATTTTTCCTGGAAACTTGGTCACATATAATGACACAATACGAAGGTTTTACAATTTTTTGATTTTTTTTTTAATTTTTTATGCCCGTTTCAAAATGCGTTCAAAACGGCGGGCTTGACCGTTCTTAGCTAGTTGTTGAATCTTGGAAAACTTTTGATGTTTCTCTTATTAAATAGATACTTATGTACCTAGAAATGATTTTTGGAAAAAATAAATAGCAAACTATGAGGTAGCTGCAGTTCAAATTTGATCCGCTTCCAGCTGAATCGGTGGAAATTTGTCTTTTTACCAGAGGTGGATAAATACTTTTTACACCCAACCATTTTGTCAATTGTGCATTAAATATGGCATAGTATTTTAGAAAAATGATTTGGTCCAATTTTGCAAGAATTATTTGGTAGGTCCTTCACAAAAACCCTCGTTTAGGGCACTCGAAAAATGGAAAATGGCTCTTTTGTGCAATGAAAGTGAAAACTCCCTTAACCAACATTGTTTGGAATTCCAAGATGCACCCTTGTGCACAATATGAGATCATTTGAACAAACTACGCCATGAGTGTGGCCATAAGATTGATCATCTGGCTTGAAAGCCATGAATCTTAATGCATGACAGCTCATTTCTGAGAACACTTTTTTGAAATAATTGCCGTATTACAAGTTTATTTTTTTCCTGGAAACTTGGTCACATATAATGACACAATACGAAGGTTTTCCAATTTTTTGATTTTTTTGAAATTTTTATGCCCGTTTCAAAATGCGGTCAAAACGGCGGGGTTGACCAATCTTAGCTAGTGGTTGAATCTTGTAAAACTTTTGATGTTTCTCTGATTAAATAGATACTTATGTACCTAGAAATGATTTTTGGAAAAAATAAATAGCAAAATATGAGGTAGCTGCTGTTCAAATTTGATCCGCTTCCTCCTGAATCGGCGGAAATTTGTATTTTTTACTAGAGGTGGATCAAAACTTTTTACACCCAACCATTTGGTCAATTGTGCATTAAATATGGCCTAGTATTTTAGAAAAATGATTTGGTCCAATTTTGCAAGAATTATTTGGTAGGTCCTTCACAAAAAACCCTCGTTTAGGGCACTCGAAAAATGGAAAATGGCTCTTTTGTGCAATGAAAGTGAAAACTCCCTTAGCCAACATTGTTTGGAATTCCAATATGCACCCTTGTGCACAATATGAGATCATTTGAACAAACTACGCCATGAGTGTGGCCATAAGATTGATCATTTGGCTTGAAAGCCATGAATCTTAATGCATGACAGCTCATTTCTGAGAACACTTTTTTAAAATAATTGCCGTATTACAAGTTTTTTTTCCAGGAAACTTGGTCACAAATAATGACACAATACGAAGTTTTCCAATTTTTGATTTTTTTTTTAAATTTTTATGCCCGTTTCAAAATGCGGCCAAAACGGCGGGGTTGACCTATCTTAGCTAGTGGTTGAATCTTGGAAAACTTTTGATGTTTCTCTGATTAAATAGATACTTATGTACCTATAAATGATTTTTGGAAAAAATAAATAGCAAACTATGATGTAGCTGCAGTTCAAATTTGATCCGCTTCCAACTGAATCGGCGGAAATTTGTCTTTTTTACCAGGGGTGGATAAAAACTTTTTACACCCAACCATTTGGTCAATTGTGCATTAAATATGGCCTAGTATTTTATAAAAATGATTTGGTCCAATTTTGCAACAATTATTTGGTAGGTCCTTCACAAAAAACCCTCGTTTAGGGCACTCAAAAAATGGAAAATGGCTCTTTTGTGCAATGAAAGTGAAAACTCCCTTAGCCAACATTGTTTGGAATTCCAAGATGCACCCTTGTGCACAATATGAGATCATTTGAACAAACTATGCCATGAATGTGGCCATAAGATTGATCATTTGGCTTGAAAGCCATGAATCTTAACGCATGACAGCTCATTTCTGAGAACACTTTTTTAAAATAATTGTCGTATTACAAGTTTATTTTTTTCCTGGAAACTTGGTCACATATAATGACACAATACGAAGGTTTTCCAATTTTTTGATTTTTTTTGAAATTTTTATGCCCGTTTCAAAATGCGGTCAAAACGGCGGGGTTGACCAATCTTAGCTAGTGGTTGAATCTTGTAAAAATTTTGATGTTTCTCTGATTAAATAGATACTTATGTACCTAGAAATGATTTTTGGAAAAAATAAATAGCAAAATATGAGGTAGCTGCAGTTCAAATTTGATCCGCTTCCTCCTGAATCGGCGGAAATTTGTATTTTTTACCAGAGGTGGATCAAAACTTTTTACACCCAACCATTTGGTCAATTGTGCATTAAATATGTCCTAGTAGTTTAGAAAAATGATTTGGTCCAATTTTGCAAGAATTATTTGGTAGGTCCTTCACAAAAAAACCCTCGTTTAGGGCACTCGAAAAATGGAAAATGGCTCTTTTGTGCAATGAAAGTGAAAACTCCCTTAGCCAACATTGTTTGGAATTCAAAGACGCACCCTTGTGCACAATATGAGATCATTTGAACAAACTACGCCATGAATGTGGCCATAAGATTGATCATTTGGCTTGAAAGCCATGAATCTTAACGCATGACAGCTCATTTCTGAGAACACTTTTTTTAAATAATTTCCGTATAACAAGTTTATTATTTTTCCTGGAAACATGGTCACATATATTGACACAATGCGAAGGTTTTCCGATTTTTTGATTTTTTTTAAAATTATGCCCGTTTCAAAATGCGGTCAAAACGACGGGCTTGACCGTTCCTAGCTAGTGGTTGAATCTTGGAATTTTTTTTGTGTTTCTCTGATTAAATAGATACTTATGTACCTATAAATTATTTTTGAAAAAAAATAAAGAGCAAACTACGAGGTAGCTACAGTTCAAATTTGACCCGCTTCCAACTGAATCGGCGGGAATTTGTCTTTTTCACCAGAGGTGGATCAAAACTTTTTACACCCAACCATTTGGTAAATTGTGCATTAAATATGGCCTAGTATTTTAGAAAAATGATTTGGTCCAATTTTGCAAGAATTATTTGGTAGGTCCTTCACAAAAAACCCTCGTTTAGGGCACTCAAAAAATGGAAAATGGCTCTTTTGTGCAATGAAAGTGAAAACTCCCTTAGCCAACATTGTTTGGAATTCCAAGATGCACCCTTGTGCACAATATGAGATCATTTGAACAAACTACGCCATGAGTGTGGCCATAAGATTGATCATTTGGCTTGAAAGCCATGAATCTTAATGCATCACAGCTCATTTCTGAGAACACTATTTTAAAATAATTGCCGTATTACAAGTTTTTTTTCCAGGAAACTTGGTCACATATAATGACACAATACGAAGTTTTCCAATTTTTTGATTTTTTTTGAAATTTTTATGCCCGTTTCAAAATGCGGCCAAAACGGCGGGGTTGACCTATCTTAGCTAGTGGTTGAATCTTGGAAAACTTTTGATGTTTCTCTGATTAAATAGATACTTATGTACCTATAAATGATTTTTGGAAAAAATAAATAGCAAACTATGATGTAGCTGCAGTTCAAATTTGATCCGCTTCCAACTGAATCGGCGGAAATTTGTCTTTTTTACCAGGGGTGGATCAAAACTTTTTACACCCAACCATTTGGTCAATTGTGCATTAAATATGGCCTAGTATTTTATAAAAATGATTTGGTCCAATTTTGCAACAATTATTTGGTAGGTCCTTCACAAAAAACCCTCGTTTAGGGCACTCGAAAAATGGAAAATGGCTCTTTTGTGCAATGAAAGTGAAAACTCCCTTAGCCAACATTGTTTGGAATTGAAAGACGCACCCTTGTGCACAATATGAGATCATTTGAACAAACTACACCATGAATGTGGCCATAAGATTGATCATTTGGCTTGAAAGCCATGAATCTTAACGCATGACAGCTCATTTCTGAGAACACTTTTTTAAAATAATTGCCGTATTACAAGTTTTTTTTCCAGGAAACTTGGTCACATATAATGACACAATACGAAGTTTTCTAATTTTTTGATTTTTTTTTGAAATTTTTATGCCCGTTTCAAAATGCGGCCAAAACGGCGGGATTGACCTATCTTAGCTAGTGGTCGAATCTTGGAAAACTTTTGATGTTTCTCTGATTAAATAGATACTTATGTACCTATAAATGATTTGTGGAAAAACTAAATAGCAAACTATGATGTAGCTGCAGTTCAAATTTGATCCGCATCCAACTGAATCGGCGGAAATTTGTCTTTTTTACCAGGGGTGGATCAAAACGTTTTACACCCAATCATTTGGTCAATTGTGCATTAAATATGGCCTAGTATTTTATAAAAATGATTTGGTCCAATTTTGCAACAATTATTTGGTAGGTCCTTCACAAAAAACCCTCGTTTAGGGCACTCGAAAAATGGAAAATGGCTCTTTTGTGCAATGAAAGTGAAAACTCCCTTAGCCAACATTGTTTGGAATTCCAAGATGCAACCTTGTGCACAATATGAGATCATTTGAACAAACTACGCCATGAATGTGGCCATAAGATTGATCATTTGGCTTGAAAGCCATGAATCTTAACGCATGACAGCTCATTTCTAAGAACACTTTTTTAAAATAATTGCCGTATTACAAGTTTATTTTTTTCCTGGAAACTTGGTCACATATAATGACACAATACGAAGGTTTTCCAATTTTTTGATTTTTTTTGAAATTTTTATGCCCGTTTCAAAATGCGGTCAAAACGGCGGGGTTGACCAATCTTAGCTAGTGGTTGAATCTTGTAAAACTTTTGATGTTTCTCTGATTAAATAAATACTTATGTACCTAGAAATGATTTTTGGAAAAAATAAATAGCAAAATATGAGGTAGCTGCAGTTCAAATTTGTTCCGCTTCCTCCTGAATCGGCGGAAATTTGTATTTTTTTACCAGAGGTGGATCAAAACTTTTTACACCCAACCATTTGGTCAATTGTGCATTAAATATGTCCTAGTATTTTAGAAAAATGATTTGGTCCAATTTTGCAAGAATTATTTGGTAGGTCCTTCACAAAAAACCCTCGTTTAGGGCACTCAAAAAATGGAAAATGGCTCTTTTGTGCAATGAAAGTGAAAACTCCCTTAGCCAACATTGTTTGGAATTCAAAGACGCACCCTTGTGCACAATATGAGATCATTTGAACAAACTACGCCATGAATGTGGCCATAAGATTGATCATTTGGCTTGAAAGCCATGAATCTTAACGCATGACAGCTCATTTCTGAGAACACTTTTTTAAAATAATTTCCGTATAACAAGTTTATTATTTTTCCTGGAAACATGGTCACATATATTGACACAATGCGAAGGTTTTCCGATTTTTTGATTTTTTTTTTAAATTATGCCCGTTTCAAAATGCGGTCAAAACGACGGGCTTGACCGTTCCTAGCTAGTGGTTGAATCTTGGAATTTTTTTTGTGTTTCTCTGATTAAATAGATACTTATGTACCTATAAATGATTTTTGAAAAAAAATAAAGAGCAAACTACGAGGTAGCTACAGTTCAAATTTGACCCGCTTCCAACTGAATCGGCGGGAATTTGTCTTTTTCACCAGAGGTGGCTCAAAACTTTTTACACCCAACCATTTGGTAAATTGTGCATTAAATATGGCCTAGTATTTTAGGAAAATGATTTGGTCCAATTTTGCAAGAATTATTTGGTAGGTCCTTCACAAAAAACCCTCGTTTAGGGCACTCGAAAAATGGAAAATGGCTCTTTTGTGCAATGAAAGTGAAAACTCCCTTAGCCAACATTGTTTGGAATTCAAAGACGCACCCTTGTGCACAATATGAGATCATTTGAACAAACTACGCCATGAATGTGGCCATAAGATTGATCATTTGGCTTGAAAGCCATGAATCTTGACACATGACAGCTCATTTCTGAGAACACTTTTTTAAAATAATTGCCGTATTACAAGTTTTTTTTCCAGGAAACTTGGTCACATATAATGACACAATACGAAGTTTTCCAATTTTTTGATTTTTTTTTGAAATTTTTATGCCCGTTTCAAAATGCGGCCAAAACGGCGGGGTTGACCTATCTTAGCTAGTGGTTGAATCTTGGAAAACTTTTGATGTTTCTCTGATTAAATAGATACTTATGTACCTATAAATGATTTTTGGAAAAAATAAATAGCAAACTATGATGTAGCTGCAGTTCAAATTTGATTCGCTTCCAACTGAATCGGCGGAAATTTGTCTTTTTTACCAGGGGTGGATCAAAACTTTTTACACCCAACCATTTGGTCAATTGTGCATTAAATATGGCCTAGTATTTTAAAAAAATAATTTGGTCCAATTTTGCAACAATTATTTGGTAGGTCCTTCACAAAAAACCCTCGTTTAGGGCACTCGAAAAATGGAAAATGGCTCTTTTGTGCAATGAAAGTGAAAACTCCCTTAGCCAACATTGTTTGGAATTCCAAGATGCAACCTTGTGCACAATATGAGATCATTTGAACAAACTACACCATGAATGTGGCCATAAGATTGATCATTTGGCTTGAAAGCCATGAATCTTAACGCATGACAGCTCATTTCTGAGAACACTTTTTTAAAATAATTGCCGTATTACAAGTTTATTTTTTTCCTGGAAACTTGGTCACATATAACGACACAATACGAAAGTTTTCCAATTTTTTGATTTTTTTTGAAATTTTTATGCCCGTTTCAAAATGCGGTCAAAACGGAGGGGTTGACCAATCTTAGCTAGTGGTTGAATCTTGTAAAACTTTTGATGTTTCTCTGATTAAATAGATACTTATGTACCTAGAAATGATTTTTGGAAAAAATAAATAGCAAAATACGAGGTAGCTGCAGTTCAAATTTGATCCGCTTCCTCCTGAATCGGCGGAAATTTGTATTTTTTACTAGAGGTGGATCAAAACTTTTTACACCCAACCATTTGGTCAATTGTGCATTAAATATGGCCTAGTATTTTAGAAAAATGATTTGGTCCAATTTTGCAAGAATTATTTGGTAGGTCCTTCACAAAAAACCCTCGTTTAGGGCACTCGAAAAATGGAAAATGGCTCTTTTGTGCAATGAAAGTGAAAACTCCCTTAGCCAACATTGTTTGGAATTCCAAGATGCACCCTTGTGCACAATATGAGATCATTTGAACAAACTACGCCATGAGTGTGGCCATAAGATTGATCATTTGGCTTGAAAGCCATGAATCTTAATGCATGACAGCTCATTTCTGAGAACACTTTTTTAAAATAATTGCCGTATTACAAGTTTTTTTTCCAGGAAACTTGGTCACATATAATGACACGATACGAAGTTTTCCAATTTTTTGATTTTTATTGAAATTTTTATGCCCGTTTCAAAATGCGGCCAAAACGGCGGGGTTGACCTATCTTAGCTAGTGGTTGAATCTTGGAAAACTTTTGATGTTTCTCTGATTAAATAGATACTTATGTACCTATAAATGATTTTTGGAAAAAATAAATAGCAAACTATGTTGTAGCTGCAGTTCAAATTTGATCCGCTTCCAACTGAATCGGCGGAAATTTGTCTTTTTTACCAGGGGTGGATCAAAACTTTTTACACCCAACCATTTGGTCAATTGTGCATTAAATATGGCCTAGTATTTTATAAAAATGATTTGGTCCAATTTTGCAACAATTATTTGGTAGGTCCTTCACAAAAAACCCTCGTTTAGGGCACTCGAAAAATGGAAAATGGCTCTTTTGTGCAATGAAAGTGAAAACTCCCTTAGCCAACATTGTTTGGAATTCAAAGACGCACCCTTGTGCACAATATGAGATCATTTGAACAAACTACACCATGAATGTGGCCATAAGATTGATCATTTGGCTTGAAAGCCATGAATCTTAACGCATGACAGCTCATTTCTGAGAACACTTTTTTAAAATAATTGCCGTATTACAAGTTTTTTTCCAGGAAACTTGGTCACATATAATGACACAATACGAAGTTTTCTAATTTTTTGATTTTTTTTGAAATTTTTATGCCCGTTTCAAAATGCGGCCAAAACGGCGGGATTGACCTATCTTAGCTAGTGGTTGAATCTTGGAAAACTTTTGATGTTTCTTTGATTAAATAGATACTTATGTACCTATAAATGATTTTTGGAAAAACTAAATAGCAAACTATGATGTAGCTGCAGTTCAAATTTGATCCGCATCCAACTGAATCGGCGGAAATTTGTCTTTTTTACCAGGGGTGGATCAAAACGTTTTACACCCAACCATTTGGTCAATTGTGCATTAAATATGGCCTAGTATTTTATAAAAATGATTTGGTCCAATTTTGCAACAATTATTTGGTAGGTCCTTCACAAAAAACCCTCGTTTAGGGCACTCGAAAAATGGAAAATGGCTCTTTTGTGCAATGAAAGTGAAAACTCCCTTAGCCAACATTGTTTGGAATTCCAAGATGCAACCTTGTGCACAATATGAGATCATTTGAACAAACTACGCCATGAATGTGGCCATAAGATTGATCATTTGGCTTGAAAGCCATGAATCTTAACGCATGACAGCTCATTTCTAAGAACACTTTTTTAAAATAATTGCCGTATTACAAGTTTATTTTTTTCCTGGAAACTTGGTCACATATAATGACACAATACGAAAGTTTTCCAATTTTTTGATTTTTTTTGAAATTTTTATGCCCGTTTCAAAATGCGGTCAAAACGGCGGGGTTGACCAATCTTAGCTAGTGGTTGAATCTTGTAAAACTTTTGATGTTTCTCTGAGTAAATAGATACTTATGTACCTAGAAATGATTTTTGGAAAAAATAAATAGCAAAATATGAGGTAGCTGCAGTTCAAATTTGATCCGCTTCCTCCTGAATCGGCGGAAATTTGTATTTTTTACTAGAGGTGGATCAAAACTTTTTACACCCAACCATTTGGTCAATTGTGCATTAAATATGGCCTAGTATTTTAGAAAAATGATTTGGTCCAATTTTGCAAGAATTATTTGGTAGGTCCTTCACAAAAAACCCTCGTTTAGGGCACTCGAAAAATGGAAAATGGCTCTTTTGTGCAATGAAAGTGAAAACTCCCTTAGCCAACATTGTTTGGAATTCAAAGACGCACCCTTGTGCACAATATGAGATCATTTGAACAAACTACGCCATGAATGTGGCCATAAGATTGATCATTTGGGTTGAAAGCCATGAATCTTAACGCATGACAGCTCATTTCTGAGAACACTTTTTTTAAATAATTTCCGTATAACAAGTTTATTATTTTTCCTGGAAACATGGTCACATATATTGACACAATGCGAAGGTTTTACGATTTTTTGATTTTTTTTAAATTATGCCCGTTTCAAAATGCGGTCAAAACGACGGGCTTGACCGTTCCTAGCTAGTGGTTGAATCTTGGAATTTCTTTTGTGTTTCTCTGATTAAATAGATACTTATGTACCTATAAATGATTTTTGAAAAAAAATAAAGAGCAAACTACGAGGTAGCTACAGTTCAAATTTGACCCGCTTCCAACTGAATCGGCGGGAATTTGTCTTTTTCACCAGAGGTGGATCAAAACTTTTTACACCCAACGATTTGGTAAATTGTGCATTAAATATGGCCTAGTATTTTAGAAAAATGATTTGGTCCAATTTTGCAAGAATTATTTGGTAGGTCCTTCACAAAAACCCTCGTTTAGGGCACTCGAAAAATGGAAAATGGCTCTTTTGTGCAATGAAAGTGAAAACTCCCTTAGCCAACATTGTTTGGAATTCCAAGATGCAACCTTGTGCACAATATGAGATCATTTGAACAAACTACGCCATGAATGTGGCCATAAGATTGATCATTTGGCTTGAAAGCCATGAATCTTAACGCATGACAGCTCATTTCTGAGAACACTTTTTTAAAATAATTGTCGTATTACAAGTTTATTTTTTTCCTGGAAACTTGGTCACATATAATGACACAATACGAAAGTTTTCCAATTTTTTGATTTTTTTTGAAATTTTTATGCCCGTTTCAAAATGCGGTCAAAACGGCGGGGTTGACCAATCTTAGCTAGTGGTTGAATCTTGTAAAACTTTTGATGTTTCTCTGATTAAATAGATACTTATGTACCTAGAAATGATTTTTGGAAAAAATAAATAGCAAAATATGAGGTAGCTGCAGTTCAAATTTGATCCGCTTCCTCCTGAATCGGCGGAAATTTGTATTTTTTACTAGAGGTGGATCAAAACTTTTTACACCCAACCATTTGGTCAATTGTGCATTAAATATGGCCTAGTATTTTAGAAAAATGGTTTGGTCCAATTTTGCAAGAATTATTTGGTAGGTCCTTCACAAAAAACCCTCGTTTAGGGCACTCGAAAAATGGAAAATGGCTCTTTTGTGCAATGAAAGTGAAAACTCCCTTAGCCAACATTGTTTGGAATTCAAAGACGCACCCTTGTGCACAATATGAGATCATTTGAACAAACTACGCCATGAATGTGGCCATAAGATTGATCATTTGGCTTGAAAGCCATGAATCTTAACGCATGACAGCTCATTTCTGAGAACACCTTTTTTAAATAATTTCCGTATAACAAGTTTATTATTTTTCCTGGAAACATGGTCACATATATTGACACAATGCGAAGGTTTTACGATTTTTTGATTTTTTTTAAATTATGCCCGTTTCAAAATGCGGTCAAAACGACGGGCTTGGCCGTTCCTAGCTAGTGGTTGAATCTTGGAATTTTTTTTGTGTTTCTCTGATTAAATAGATACTTATGTTCCTATAAATGATTTTTGAAAAAAAATAAAGAGCAAACTACGAGGTAGCTACAGTTCAAATTTGACCCGCTTCCAACTGAATCGGCGGGAATTTGTCTTTTTCACCAGAGGTGGATCAAAACTTTTTACACCCAACGATTTGGTAAATTGTGCATTAAATATGGCCTAGTATTTTAGAAAAATGATTTGGTCCAATTTTGCAAGAATTATTTGGTAGGTCCTTCACAAAAACCCTCGTTTAGGGCACTCGAAAAATGGAAAATGGCTCTTTTGTGCAATGAAAGTGAAAACTCCCTTAGCCAACATTGTTTGGAATTCCAAGATGCACCCTTGTGCACAATATGAGATCATTTGAACAAACTACGCCATGAGTGTGGCCATAAGATTGATCATTTGGCTTGAAAGCCATGAATCTTAATGCATGACAGCTCATTTCTGAGAACACTTTTTTTAAATAATTGCCGTATTACAAGTTTTTTTTCCAGGAAACTTGGTCACATATAATGACACAATACGAAGTTTTCCAATTTTTTGATTTTTTTTTGAAATTTTTATGCCCGTTTCAAAATGCGGCCAAAACGGCGGGGTTGACCTATCTTAGCTAGTGGTTGAATCTTGGAAAACTTTTGATGTTTCTCTGATTAAATATATACTTATGTACCTATAAATGATTTTTGGAAAAAATAAATAGCAAACTATGATGTAGCTGCAGTTCAAATTTGATCCGCTTCCAACTGAATCGGCGGAAATTTGTCTTTTTTACCAGGCGTGGATCAAAACTTTTTACACCCAACCATTTGGTCAATTGTGCATTAAATACGGCCTAGTATTTTATAAAAATGATTTGGTCCAATTTTGCAACAATTATTTGGTAGGTCCTTCACAAAAAACCCTCGTTTAGGGCACTCGAAAAATGGAAAATGGCTCTTTTGTGCAATGAAAGTGAAAACTCCCTTAGCCAACATTGTTTGGAATTCAAAGACGCACCCTTGTGCACAATATGAGATCATTTGAACAAACTACGCCATGAATGTGGCCATAAGATTGATCATTTGGCTTGAAAGCCATGAATCTTAACGCATGACAGCTCATTTCTGAGAACACTTTTTTAAAATAATTGCCGTATTACAAGTTTTTTTTCCAGGAAACTTGGTCACATATAATGACACAATACGAAGTTTTCTAATTTTTTGATTTTTTTTTGAAATTTTTATGCCTGTTTCAAAATGCGGCCAAAACGGCGGGATTGACCTATCTTAGCTAGTGGTTGAATCTTGGAAAACTTTTGATGTTTCTCTGATTAAATAGATACTTATGTACCTATAAATGATTTTTGGAAAAACTAAATAGCAAACTATGATGTAGTTGCAGTTCAAATTTGATCCGCATCCAACTGAATCGGCGGAAATTTGTCTTTTTTACCAGGGGTGGATCAAAACGTTTTACACCCAACCATTTGGTCAATTGTGCATTAAATATGGCCTAGTATTTTATAAAAATGATTTGGTCCAATTTTGCAACAATTATTTGGTAGGTCCTTCACAAAAAACCCTCGTTTAGGGCACTCGAAAAATGGAAAATGGCTCTTTTGTGCAATGAAAGTGAAAACTCCCTTAGCCAACATTGTTTGGAATTCCAAGATGCAACCTTGTGCACAATATGAGATCATTTGAACAAACTACGCCATGAATGTGGCCATAAGATTGATCATTTGGCTTGAAAGCCATGAATCTTAACGCATGACAGCTCATTCCTAAGAACACTTTTTTAAAATAATTGCCGTATTACAAGTTTATTTTTTTCCTGGAAACTTGGTCACATATAATGACACAATACGAAGGTTTTCCAATTTTTTGATTTTTTTTGAAATTTTTATGCCCGTTTCAAAATGCGGTCAAAACGGCGGGGTTGACCAATCTTAGCTAGTGGTTGAATCTTGTAAAACTTTTGATGTTTCTATGATTAAATAAATACTTATGTACCTAGAAATGATTTTTGGAAAAAATAAATAGCAAAATATGAGGTAGCTGCAGTTCAAATTTGATCCGCTTCCTCCTAAATCGGCGGAAATTTGTATTTTTTACCAGAGGTGGATCAAAACTTTTTACACCCAACCATTTGGTCAATTGTGCATTAAATATGGCCTAGTATTTTAGAAAAATGATTTGGTCCAATATTGCAAGAATTATTTGGTAGGTCCTTCACAAAAAACCCTCGTTTAGGGCACTCGAAAAATGGAAAATGGCTCTTTTGTGCAATGAAAGTGAAAACTCCCTTAGCCAACATTGTTTGGAATTCAAAGACGCACCCTTGTGCACAATATGAGATCATTTCAACAAACTACGCCATGAATGTGGCCATAAGATTGATCATTTGGCTTGAAAGCCATGAATCTTAACGCATGACAGCTCATTTCTGAGAACACTTTTTTAAAATAATTGCCGTATTACAAGTTTTTTTTCCAGGAAACTTGGTCACATATAATGACACAATACGAAGTTTTCCAATTTTTTGATTTTTTTTTGAAATTTTTATGCCCGTTTCAAAATGCGGCCAAAACGGCGGGGTTGACCTATCTTAGCTACTGGTTGAATCTTGGAAAACTTTTGATGTTTCT
Organism: Triticum aestivum; assembly: GCF_018294505.1. Lineage (NCBI taxonomy): Eukaryota > Viridiplantae > Streptophyta > Magnoliopsida > Poales > Poaceae > Triticum > Triticum aestivum. The sequence goes on from NC_057801.1 coordinate 523,501,365, forward strand.
CTGATTAAATAGATACTTATGTACCTATAAATGATTTTTGGAAAAAATAAATAGCAAACTATGATGTAGCTGCAGTTCAAATTTGATCCGCTTCCAACTGAATCGGCGGAAATTTGTCTTTTTTACCAGGGGTGGATCAAAACTTTTTACACCCAACCATTTGGTCAATTGTGCATTAAATATGGCCTAGCATTTTATAAAAATGATTTCGTCCAATTTTGCAACAATTATTTGGTAGGTCCTTCACAAAAAACCCTCGTTTAGGGCACTCGAAAAATGGAAAATGGCTCTTTTGTGCAATGAAAGTGAAAACTCCCTTAGCCAACATTGTTTGGAATTCCAAGATGCAACCTTGTGCACAATATGAGATCATTTGAACAAACTACGCCATGAATGTGGCCATAAGATTGATCATCTGGCTTGAAAGCCATGAATCTTAACGCATGACAGCTCATTTCTGAGAACACTTTTTTAAAATAATTGCCGTATTACAAGTTTATTTTTTTCCTGGAAACTTGGTCACATATAACGACACAATACCAAAGTTTTCCAATTTTTTGATTTTTTTTGAAATTTTTATGCCCGTTTCAAAATGCGGTCAAAACGGCGGGGTTGACCAATCTTAGCTAGTGGTTGAATCTTGTAAAACTTTTGATGTTTCTCTGATTAAATAGATACTTATGTACCTAGAAATGATTTTTCGAAAAAATAAATAGCAAAATATGAGGTAGCTGCAGTTCAAATTTGATCCGCTTCCTCCTGAATCGGCGGAAATTTGTATTTTTTACTAGAGGTGGATCAAAACTTTTTACACCCAACCATTTGGTCAATTGTGCATTAAATATGGCCTAGTATTTTAGAAAAATGATTTGGTCCAATTTTGCAAGAATTATTTGGTAGGTCCTTCACAAAAAACCCTCGTTTAGGGCACTCGAAAAATGGAAAATGGCTCTTTTGTGCAATGAAAGTGAAAACTCCCTTAGCCAACATTGTTTGGAATTCAAAGACGCACCCTTGTGCACAATATGAGATCATTTGAACAAACTACGCCATGAATGTGGCCATAAGATTGATCATTTGGCTTGAAAGCCATGAATCTTAACGCATGACAGCTCATTTCTGAGAACACTTTTTTAAAATAATTTCCGTATAACAAGTTTATTATTTTTCCTGGAAACATGGTCACATATATTGACACAATGCGAAGGTTTTACCATTTTTTGATTTTTTTTAAATTATGCCCGTTTCAAAATGCGGTCAAAACGACGGGCTTGACCGTTCCTAGCTAGTGGTTGAATCTTGGAATTTTTTTTGTGTTTCTCTGATTAAATAGATACTTATGTACCTATAAATGATTTTTGAAAAAAAATAAAGAGCAAACTACGAGGTAGCTACAGTTCAAATTTGACCCGCTTCCAACTGAATCGGCGGGAATTTGTCTTTTTCACCAGAGGTGGATCAAAACTTTTTACACCCAACGATTTGGTAAATTGTGCATTAAATATGGCCTAGTATTTTAGAAAAATGATTTGGTCCAATTTTGCAAGAATTATTTGGTAGGTCCTTCACAAAAAACCCTCGTTTAGGGCACTCGAAAAATGGAAAATGGCTCTTTTGTGCAATGAAAGTGAAAACTCCCTTAGCCAACATTGTTTGGAATTCCAAGATGCACCCTTGTGCACAATATGAGATCATTTGAACAAACTACGCCATGAGTGTGGCCATAAGATTGATCATTTGGCTTGAAAGCCATGAATCTTAATGCATGACAGCTCATTTCTGAGAACACTTTTTTAAAATAATTGCCGTATTACAAGTTTTTTTTCTAGGAAACTTGGTCACATATAATGACACAATACGAAGTTTTCCGATTTTTTGATTTTTTTTGAAATTTTTATGCCCGTTTCAAAATGCGGCCAAAACGGCGGTGTTGACCTATCTTAGCTAGTGGTTGAATCTTGGAAAACTTTTGATGTTTCTCTGATTAAATATATACTTATGTACCTATAAATGATTTTTGGAAAAAATAAATAGCAAACTATGATGTAGCTGCAGTTCAAATTTGATCTACTTCCAACTGAATCGCCGGAAATTTGTCTTTTTTACCAGGGGTGGATCAAACTTTTTACACCCAAACATTTGGTCAATTGTGCATTAAATATGGCCTAGTATTTTATAAAAATGATTTGGTCCAATTTTGCAACAATTATTTGGTAGGTCCTTCACAAAAAACCCTCGTTTAGGGCACTCGAAAAATGGAAAATGGCTCTTTTGTGCAATGAAAGTGAAAACTCCCTTAGCCAACATTGTTTGGAATTCAAAGACGCACCCTTGTGCACAATATGAGATCATTTGAACAAACTACGCCATGAATGTGGCCATAAGATTGATCATTTGGCTTGAAAGCCATGAATCTTAACGCATGACAGCTCATTTCTGAGAACACTTATTTAAAATAATTGCCGTATTACAAGTTTATTTTTTTCCTAGAAACTTGGTCACATATAATGACACAATACGAAGGTTTTCCAATTTTTTGTTTTTTTTTGAAATTTTTATGCCCGTTTCAAAATGCGGTCAAAACGGCGGGGTTGACCAATCTTAGCTAGTGGTTGAATCTTGTAAAAACTTTTGATGTTTCTCTGATTAAATAGATACTTATGTACCTAGAAATGATTTTTGGAAAAAATAAATAGCAAAATATGAGGTAGCTGCAGTTCAAATTTGATCCGCTTCCTCCTGAATCGCCGGAAATTTGTATTTTTTACCAGAGGTGGATCAAAACTTTTTACACCCAACCATTTGGTCAATTGTGCATTAAATATGGCCTAGTATTTTAGAAAAATGATTTGGTCCAATTTTGCAAGAATTATTTGGTAGGTCCTTCACAAAAACCCTCGTTTAGGGCACTCGAAAAATGGAAAATGGCTCTTTTGTGCAATGAAAGTGAAAACTCCCTTAGCCAACATTGTTTGGAATTCCAAGATGCACCCTTGTGCCCAATATGAGATCATTTGAACAAACTACGCCATGAATGTGGCCATAAGATTGATCATTTGGCTTGAAAGCCATGAATCTTAACGCATGACAGCTCATTTCTGAGAACACTTTTTTAAAATAATTTCCGTATAACAAGTTTATTATTTTTCCTGGAAACATGGTCACATATATTGACACAATGCGAAGGTTTTCCGATTTTTTGATTTTTTTAAATTATGCCCGTTTCAAAATGCGGTCAAAACGACGGGCTTGACCGTTCCTAGCTAGTGGTTGAATCTTGGAATTTTTTTTGTGTTTCTCTGATTAAATAGATACTTATGTACCTATAAATGATTTTTGAAAAAAAATAAAGAGCAAACTACGAGGTAGCTACAGTTCAAATTTGACCCGCTTCCAACTGAATCGGCGGGAATTTGTCTTTTTCACCAGAGGTGGATCAAAACTTTTTACACCCAACCATTTGGTAAATTGTGCATTTTATATGGCCTAGTATTTTAGAAAAATGATTTGGTCCAATTTTGCAAGAATTATTTGGTAGGTCCTTCACAAAAAACCCTCGTTTAGGGCACTCGAAAAATGGAAAATGGCTCTTTTGTGCAATGAAAGTGAAAACTCCCTTAGCCAACATTGTTTGGAATTCCAAGATGCACCCTTGTGCACAATATGAGATCATTTGAACAAACTACGCCATGAGTGTGGCCATAAGATTGATCATTTGGCTTGAAAGCCATGAATCTTAATGCATGACAGCTCATTTCTGAGAACACTTTTTTAAAATAATTGCCGTATTACAAGTTTTTTTTCCAGGAAACTTGGTCACATATAATGACACAATACGAAGTTTTCCAATTTTTTGATTTTTTTTTGAAATTTTTATGCCCGTTTCAAAATGCGGCCAAAACGGCGGGGTTGACCTATCTTAGCTAGTGGTTGAATCTTGGAAAACTTTTGATGTTTCTCTGATTAAATAGATACTTATGTACCTATAAATGATTTTTGGAAAAAATAAATAGCAAACTATGATGTAGCTGCAGTTCAAATTTGATCTACTTCCAACTGAATCGGCGGAAATTTGTCTTTTTTACCAGGGGTGGATCAAAACTTTTTACACCCAACCATTTGGTCAATTGTGCATTAAATATGGCCTAGTATTTTATAAAAATGATTTGGTCCAATTTTGCAACAATTATTTGGCAGGTCCTTCACAAAAAACCCTCGTTTAGGGCACTCGAAAAATGGAAAATGGCTCTTTTGTGCAATGAAAGTGAAAACTCCCTTAGCCAACATTGTTTGGAATTCAAAGACGCACCCTTGTGCACAATATGAGATCATTTGAACAAACTACGCCATGAATGTGGCCATAAGATTGATCATTTGGCTTGAAAGCCATGAATCTTAACGCATGACAGCTCATTTCTGAGAACACTTTTTTAAAATAATTGCCGTATTACAAGTTTATTTTTTTCCTGGAAACTTGGTCACATATAATGACACAATACGAAGGTTTTCCAATTTTTTGTTTTTTTTTGAAATTTTTATGCCCGTTTCAAAATGCGGTCAAAACGGCGGGGTTGACCAATCTTAGCTAGTGGTTGAATCTTGTAAAAACTTTTGATGTTTCTCTGATTAAATAGATACTTATGTACCTAGAAATGATTTTTGGAAAAAATAAATAGCAAAATATGAGGTAGCTGCAGTTCAAATTTGATCCGCTTCCTCCTGAATCGCCGGAAATTTGTATTTTTTACCAGAGGTGGATCAAAACTTTTTACACCCAACCATTTGGTCAATTGTGCATTAAATATGGCCTAGTATTTTAGAAAAATGATTTGGTCCAATTTTGCAAGAATTATTTGGTAGGTCCTTCACAAAAACCCTCGTTTAGGGCACTCGAAAAATGGAAAATGGCTCTTTTGTGCAATGAAAGTGAAAACTCCCTTAGCCAACATTGTTTGGAATTCCAAGATGCACCCTTGTGCCCAATATGAGATCATTTGAACAAACTATGCCATGAATGTGGCCATAAGATTGATCATTTGGCTTGAAAGCCATGAATCTTAACGCATGACAGCTCATTTCTAAGAACACTTTTTTAAAATAATTTCCGTATAACAAGTTTATTATTTTTCCTGGAAACATGGTCACATATATTGACACAATGCGAAGGTTTTCC
>NC_057801.1:523506637-523508234 GCF_018294505.1 Triticum aestivum
CCCCCCCCTGGCTGGAGGACCTATCATTATAGATTCCTTTTCAGCAAGGTTATCCGTTCATCCATGAGGAAATTGTAAGACTTATTCTACTAGTTATTCCTGATGGATCCTTCGTGTTTCCAAAGTCTGATCTTCACCTGAAGACCATGTCAATGCTATCTCGAAGCATGTCAATGGTACTCCGATTTTCAACAGGAACATTTGAAGCACGATGCTAAATTTTATTTATCAATTATCCAAACACCGCTATATGGGTATAGTCATCAAATTCCTCCCCCCTTACCTAAACGGTTTCTACTTTTTATCCTGTCATGGATATCATGCTCCGCTTGTCCTTGGAAGGGATATACCCTTGAAATATGTGTTTAAACACATTTTCCTTTCCATTGTTATGTTTAACCTTCTTGAGGTTTATATGATGTAAGCAATAATAAGTCACTGCTTTAGTAAGCACCTCGGTGTACAATTCTGTCAGCAAGACCCTGTTAGTATTATTGATGACATTCCGGTATCCACCGATGGACGAGAACCTTGCCTAATGGTCCGCCTCGTTCAACGAGCAGGAAAATGGTTCTCTTCGTCCCTCGCCCTTGGTACCTATGTTGTTGCCGACATGACCCTCAGACTCTCCTCTAACATGCCTTGCTTACATGATCGTGCAAGATGTCACCAACCTTCTACTTTTAACCACATGGTGGGCCCATAACCCACAGTTTCACAGGATCGAAACCAGACTCTTCTGTACAACCTGATGTCAAAGTTATTCCTCGTGCTTGACTTTGTATGTAATTCACGGGCCACTTGCCTGTTGATCTATTCTGGTATCGGACACAATACTTATTCCCGTTGCTCTGAACCCCTTTCACACTCTGCTTCAGGCAATGAACGATTGCCTATCCTCTCGAAACTTCTTATTGCACCGTCTTACTTGCTCTCAGTGTTTTCTTAAATTACAATTTGAGAGTTACTTTCCGCCACCATCCCCGATGTTATCAACCAGATAGTCAACCTTGCAGAGGTCTGTTTTTCCAAAGTTACCCCTTGTCCTTCATATGTACAATGAAAACTCAAAAAAAAAATGACGACTTCATCGTGAGGACCTGAAGCCGTGGTATGGAGACATCAACGTTATGGATCGACCTCTTCGAGAAGACGAACCAAGACTAAGAAGATTCGTTAGGATTTCATAACCAGACCTTCCCCCTTAGTCCCCCTCTTAAATCTCGGGACGAGATTTCTTGTAGTGGAGGAGATTTGTAACGCCCGGGTGGTTATGCTACAGTAATCGTCCCGGTTCGGTTAAATAACCTCTCGTTAATTCGGACCCGTCCTAAAACAAAATTTAAACTAAAACAAATGATAACGAGTTCCGAAAATAAGTTCTAAAATGTTCCGGGGTTTTCTAAAATAACTAACCTAATATTGGTGGGGTGCAATAATTTTTACAAAATGCCAGAGCATTTTAAATAAACCAATAACAGAAAAAGAAAATAATAAATGAAAAGCAAAATAAAAGAGAGGGGGATAACCCCCCCCCCTGGCCCAGCCAGCCGGCCCCCTCCCCACTCCCCCTTTCGGCCCATTCCCCTCCCCCCCC
>NC_057801.1:523511453-523521931 GCF_018294505.1 Triticum aestivum
CGAAGGTGACCAGAAGCGTAGTCTTCGACAGGATTAGCTATCCCCCTTTTATTCTGGCATTCTGCAGTTCAGTCCACTGATATGGCCTCCTTACACATATACCCATGCATATGTAGTTTAGTTCCTTGCTTGCGAGTACTTTGGATGAGTACTCACGGTTGCTTTCTCCCCCCCTTTTCCCCCTTTCCTTTCTTTCTGGTTGTTGCAACCAGATGCTGGAGTCCAGGAGCCAGACGTCACCGTCGACGACGACCCCTACTACACTGGAGGTGCCTACTACTACGTGCTGCCCGCTGATGACGACCAGGAGTAGTTAGGAGGATCCCAGGCAGGAGGCCTGTGCCTCTTTCGATCTGTATCCCAGTTTGTGCTAGCCTTCTTAAGGCAAACTTGTTTAACTTATGTCTGTACTCAGATATTGTTGCTTCCGCTGACTCGTCCATGATCGAGCACTTGTATTCGAGCCCTCGAGGCCCCTGGCTTGTATTATGATGCTTGTATGACTTATTTTATCTGTAGAGTTGTGTTGTGATATCTTCCCGTGAGTCCCTGAACTTGATCGTACACATTTGCGTGCATGATTAGTGTACGATTAAATCGGGGGCGTCACATTCTTCCTCTTGTCTTTCTTCGTTGTTGTTGGTGTTGTTGTTCTCCCGTGGAGGTGGAGAAGGAGGTTGTCGAGGTTCATCTTGTTATACATCCTCGTTCTCATCGTCTTGATGTGTCCCACTTGTGGATGCCTCCAAGTCAACTTGTGGTTCACCTTGGCGTGAAGTTGAGGCTTCCACTTGGACGGACGAGGTACTCTCCTTCACCTCCGTTGGGCGAATCTTGCCAATAGACAAGTCTTGGATTGCTCCCGAAGGATCTTTGTCACCTACATCAATTGGCGATTGCTCTAGTTGCGAGCCGTTAGATTCATCAAACTACACATCTACCGTCTCTTCAACCTTTCGGGTGAAATTGTTGTAGACATGGTAAGTGTGAGAGTTTGAGCCATAACCGAGTAGGAAACCTTCATGAGATTTAGGAGCAAATTTCGAACGACGATGCTTATCAAGAATGTAGCACTTTGAGCCAAATACCCGAAAGTATCCAACTTGTGGTTTGTTACCGGTCAGAAGCTCGTATGCCATCTTGCCGAGTAGCTTGTGAAGATATAGATGATTCGTTGCATGACAAGCTGTCCCAACCGCTTCCGCCCAAAAGTGTTTTGGCGTCTTGTACTCATCAAGCATCATTCTTTACATTTCGATGAGTGTCCAGTTCTTCCTCGCAACAAATCCATTTTGTTGAGGTGTGTACGTAGCCGAGAACTCATGTGAAATCCCTTCTTCGTCAAGAAAGGTGTCCACATTGGTGTTCTTGAACTCCGTTCCATTGTCGCTGTGAACGTTCTTGATCTTCACTTCAAATTGGTTTTGGGCCTTCCTAGCAAAGTTTTTCAAGATCTTTTGGACCTGCGATTTATCATCAAGAAAGAACACCCACGTAAATCCTGAAAAATCATCAACAATGACCAATCCAAACGAGTTACCACCGAGACTCTTGTAGGCATTGGGACCGAAAAGATCCATGTGAAGTAGCTCGAGCGGTCTCCTCGTGGTCATGATGTTCTTCACGGGGCGGCTTCCTCCAACCTGTTTTCCTTTTCCTGCTTGGCAAGCACTGCAGAGTCTATCCTTGTCAAATATAACATCTTTAACACCAAGGATATCATCACCTTTAGTAAGCTTGTCAAGATTTCACATGCCCACATGACCTAACCGTCTATGCCACAACTAGCCTTTAGAGGATTTAGCAATTAAGCAAGTTCTAGGTTGAGCCTTTTTAGTGAAATCAACAATGTATAGATCACATCTACGTATGCCGGTAAAGACCATTTTATGATTATCTCTTCGAAACCGGGAGAATAGTGAATGGACCAATATAGTGAGGAGCTAGCTTGCCCTTGATCCTGAAGCAGTGAGCACCCTTCATTGGTGTAACTCGAAGATAAGCCTTTTCTCTAGGTTGATAGACCATGTCTTTGTGATGGAGGTCATACTAACTTTTCTGACGTGACTGAGCAGTCTTAAGATTCTCGCGAATAATGCGGACTTGTTCTTCGGCATGTTGGATAATATCTGGACCGAAGAGTGGATGTTCCCCGGTTTCTGACCAGTTCAGAGGGGTTCGACACTTTCATCCATATAGCACTTCGAAGGGGGCCATCTTCAGACTAGCTTGATAGCTATTGTTATAAGAGAACTCAGCATACGGGAGAGATTCCTCCCATTTCTTGCTGAAGGAAATAACACAAGCTTGAAGCATGTCTTCGAGAACTTGGTTGACACGTTCAACTTGCCCTTGCGACTGAGGATGAAATGCGGTACTGAATGACAGATGGGTTCCCATAGCTTCTTGGAAACTTGCCCAGAATCTTGAAGTGAAAAAGCTGCCACGGTCCAAACTGATAACCAGTGGAATACCGTGAAGTGAAACAATTCTAGACATGTACAGAGTTGCAAGCTGACTAGCAGTGATTGTTTCTTGGACCGCCAAAAAATGTGCAACTTTAGAAAGCCGGTCAATGACGACAAGAATAGCATCATTACCTTTCTATGACTTGGGAAATCCAGTGACGAAGTCCATTTCAACATGGTCCCATTTCCATTCATGAATGGAGATAGGTTGCAGAGTTCCAGCAGGCCTTCGATGTTCTGCTTTGATACGACGGCAAACGTCACATTCAACAACATAACGAGCAATATCTTGCTTCATATTTGACCACCAGAATCTTTGACGAATGTCTTGGTACATCTTGGTGCTACCGGGATGAATAGACAACGGAGTGTCATGAGCTTCTTCCATAACTTCCTTAGTCATATCCTAGTTTTTCTCTGCACATGGCACCACTAGGCGGCCTTTGAAGTACAAAGTGCCATCATCAGCAATAGTGAAGAATGAGGGATTTCCTTCTGCGAGGTAGCGTTTAATCTTCTCAACTTGAGAGTCATACTTATGAATTCTCTTGATGGTGTCCAAGAGATCTGGTTCGACAACCAGTGTATTGAGGGAACCTTGGGTAACAACACAGAGGTTCATCTTGCAAAACTCCTTAGGAGGGGGAGCGAGTGCACCCGGAGGAACAATATGGAGGTTCAGCCTTCTGAATTCTTCAACAAGCGAGGGCTGAACTTTTCGAACCTGGAGGTGGTTGTAGTAAGACTTGCGGCTCAAGACATCAGCCATTACATTAGCCTTGCCTAGTGTATAGGAAATACCCAAGTCAAAGTCTGCAACAATCTCCATCCATCTTTGCTGACGAAGGTTCAGGTCTGGCTGAGTAGAGAGATATTTCAGACTTTGGTGGTCAGTGAAGATCTCGCAATGATTACTGAGAAGGTAATGTCGCCACTGCTTCAGTGCATGAATGACAGCAGCAAGCTCGAGGTCGTGAACTGGGTACTTCTCTTCGTGAGGGCGCAATTGGTGAGAGGCATAAGCAATCACTTTGTGGTCTTGCATTAGGACACAGACTAATCCTTGACGGGAAGTGTCGCAGTAAATGATGAAGTCCTTCTTAGTATCAAGCGGAGCAAGCACTAGAGCAAAAGTCAACTTGTCTTTGAGTGCCTAGAAACTTTCCTGACATTTGTCTATCCATTGGAACTTGACGCCCTTATGCAACAGGTTAGTCAGAGGCCTGGCGATCTTGGAGAAGTTCTCGACAAATCGACGGCAATAGCTGGCGAGTCCGAGAAAACTTCTGACTTGCTTGACATTCTTTGGAGGAGTCCATTCGAGAATAGCCTGGACTCGTTCAAGGTTGATGGCAATACCATCCTTAGAGATGACATGCCCAATATAGGTTACTTTGGGTAGCCAGAATTCACATTTGGAGAACTTGGCATATAGTTGATGCTCTCGTAGCTTTTCCAGCACAAGACGAAGATGTTCAGCATGTTCTTCTTCGTTCTTGGAAAATACCAGGATATCATCCAGATAAACCACGATGAACTTGTCGAGGTAATCCATGAATATATAGTTCATCAGACGAGAGAAGGTGTCAGGAGCATTGGTTAAGCCGAAAGACATGACGGTGTACTCGTATGAACCATATCGAGTCACGAAGGTGGTCTTTGGGATATCCTCTTCACGAACACGGATCTGGTGGTAACCCAACCTCAAGTCGAGTTTAGAGAACACTGGTGAACCAGCCAGTTGATCATACAGATCATTGATCCGAGGAAGAGGATATTTATTCTGAATGGTAGCTTGGTTTATAGGACGGTAGTCTTGGACTAATCGGTTTGTCCCATCCTTCTTCTTGACAAAGAGAGAAGGTGCTCCCCAAGGAGAGCAACTTGGGCGAATGAAACCTTTGCGAAGAGATTTATCGATTTCCTCCTTAAGCTCAATGAGTTCATGCGGTGGCATCTTGTAGGGTCATTTGGCTATAGGAGTGGTGCCTGGTTTCAAGTCGATGATAAATTCGACAGCTCTAGCAGGGGGAATCCCTGGAAGTTCTTCAGGAAAGACGCCGAGGAATTCACGCACGACGGGAATGTTTTCAATGCCCTCGAGTGGTGCAGCATTCAATGCATTCAATGCATAAAGCCTTGCCTCAACATTCTGAACCAGATGAGCATTGTAGCTTATTATTTCATCAGAAGGGTGTAGTAGATGGACGGTCTTGGTGGCGCAAACTATAGAAGCAGTATGTGCTTTCAACCAATCAATTCCTAGAATGAGATCATGCTACAGGACTTCAGTACGATGGGAGAGGCAAGGAATTCCAGTCCTTCGATTTCAACGGGAATGTCGTGACTAACCATAGAGGTTTGACATTGGCCCGCAGGGGTGTGTACCACTAGCGGAGTGTTCATCTCTTCGTATTTAATGCCATGCATGAATGCAAATTTTGCTAAAATGAACGAATGCGATGCTCCTGTATCAAATAAAACGGATGCTGGTACTGAATTTACGAGGAGTGTACCCATCACAATAGCAGGCTGGTCTTGAGCTTCATTGAGATCAACATGGTTGGCATGAACACGACCATAAGACTTGGCATTGTTGTTGCGGGGCTGGTTGTTTCCACGGCTAGCTGTGGGAAGGGCCGGTTGATTTTGATTCTGATTGCAGTCCCTGGCACGGTGACCTGGTTGACCACACTTGTAGCACATGCCATTATTGGGAGTGGGAACAGGAGCTCGGGGTGGTGGAGCTGGAAGTCTTGGCTACCTAGATGGAGGAGGAGGCAGATGCGGTACAGCATAGGACTGCCTTGGGATAGGTGCAGCTGGCTGGTACATGTTGTTGGGAATCCATATCTTACACTTCTGCGAGGGCGGGCCCGAAGATGAGCCCATGTCATGGTTGCATCTGTGAGAGCTCTGGTGTTCCTACAGACCAGTTTCGACATTGATGGTCTTGTTCACCAAGGTGGCGAAATCGGCAAAGTCATGCACTAGCAGTGCGAGCTTGATGTCAGCTTGTAGTCCATCATGGAACTTCTCATGTTTGCGAGCATCAGTTGCAATGTCCTCTTCAGCATAGCGGGACAAGTCCAGAAACTCCCGCTGATAAGCTTCGACAGTTTTGTTGCCCTGGGTGAGGTTGCGGAACTCACGCTTCTTCCGGTCCATGACTCCCTGAGGAATGAAGCGGGCACGGAAAGCAGCTTGGAAATCTGGCCAGGTGATGATTGTTCCAGCTGGCAGAGTATGCCTGTGGCTGTCCCACCATTGAGCTGCGGGTCCCTTAAGAAAGAAGGAAGCAAAGGTGACATAGCGGGCAGGGGCTACATCAGCAGACTCCATCTCATAGGTGATGTCACGGAGCCAGTCATCAGCATCCAGCAGGTGAGTTGAGCTGCGGTACATAGTTGGGTTGAGGCGCATGAAAACCTGCAGAGTCACTTGGGCTGGCTGCTGGTTCATATTGGGGCAAGGGAACTGAGCCATCATATTCTCCATGACCTAGCGATTCATCTCGAGCTGTTGGATCATACCAGCCATGTACTCAGGCGGTGGTGGGGCATTGCCACCACGACCACCTGGTCTAACCATCCTGCTAATATATAACAGGGGTAGTTCAGCATTGAGGAATTTGCAAGAACAAGAATCATTCATGATGGAACATGCATAATGAAAGGAGCACGATAGATACTACATAGTAGTCGGCATATCTTACAAAAGGATCATGCATAGAGTTCAGTACACAGAGTTTAGTACACAGACTAAAGACATCATAGGCAGCATGTAGGCTCGCGGCGAATGCATCTAACACTAACAAGCAAGCCTACATCAGTCCCAGGAGGAACTGTGGAGGTAGGTGTAGCCTGAAAGCTGGTAGTGTCGCATCAGGAACTCCACGTCAGCAACCTGGGGTCCGCGGATACTCTGGTGCAGAACCCGACGCTCAGGTGGCAGAAGAGGACCACGTGTGGGAGAGTAGCTTCCCACCTCTGGCCAACCGACACCATGGGGCATCACGGTCCTGACTGGGTAGATCGCAGAATGCGATAGATCACCAGATCGGACAAGGGGGTACAGCAGTGTCAGAGCACCATAAACATGTTGGCGGGTGGTGTACAACTCGTGTCGAAGAGCTCTGTTAGCTCGGTCTAGCCCATCAGCATGCAGAACCAGGCTCTTATGGTGGAAGGGCTCTCGAGTGACAGTGGAGTAGGCAGCAGTGTAGTATCCCTCCGCACCAACATCGGATGCGATAGCAATGTGCCTGAAAGGGGAAGTGTCCAACGCCCGATACTCTCCACGAAGATGTGTCAGAGCAGCATAGGCAACATCGTGGACTGCCATCTCGATGGTCACTCCAACACCATGAGCAGTGTGCAGCACAATAGTGGAGTCATACTCCCGAGAGTAGAGGTGGATGATGGCACGGTACTGCTCCTGGTTAAAGTCATGGTACTCCTCGTAGACGGTGTACTCAGGGTGCCAGCGATAACCCAGATAGGTCATCATCTCAGCTAGCACAACAGGTGATCCCAAGGCACCAATGGCCGTTGTGTGGCACACGACCTGCCTCGTGGGTTCCATCTGAAAACAAAGATGTTTCAATGGAGTCAAATGACAATGTGGGTATTATTCAAAATACTATCCTATAGAACAACTATGGCTTATCCAACTTTGGGGTGAATGTGGTAACTGGATCCTAATGTTAGGGTTAGTAAATTCATTTAACCCGAGTAGAAGAGAGTTCAGAGCCCCAGAGTAAAGGTCGAGGAGTAAAAGATCCTAATACCACCCAATGGCGACGTGGGCCCGTAAGGCACACAACCAAGTTAGTAAAAGTTTTGTAGTGACTAGACTCGACTTCGGCCAAGGAGTGTGGAAGGGGGATTCCTACAGGCAGTTGGCTCTGATACCAACTTGTGACGCCCCCGATTCAATTGTACACTAATCATGCACGCAAACGTGTACGATCAAGATCAGGGACTCACGGGAAGATATCACAACACAACTCTAAAACATAAATAAGTCATACAAGCATCATAATACAAGCCAGGGGCCTCGAGGGCTCGAATACAAGTGCTCGATCATAGATGAGCCAGCGGAAACAACAATATCTGAGTACAGACATAAGTAAAACAAGTTGCCATAAGATGGCTAGCACAAACTGGGATACAGATCGAAAGAGGCGCACGCCTCCTGCCTGGGATCCTCCTAGACTACTCTTGGTCGCCGTGAGCGGCCTGCATGTAGTAGTAGGCACCTCCAGTGTAGTAGGAGTCATCGTTGATGGTGGCGTCTGGCTCCTGGGCTCCAACGTCTGGTTGCGGCATCCAAGAAGAAGAGGGAAAAGGGGGGAAAGGGGGAGCAAAGCAACCATGAGTACTCATTCAAAGTACTCGCAAGCAAGGATCTACACTACATATGCATGGGTATATGTGTAAAGAGGCAATATCAGTGGACTAAACTGCAGAATGCCAGAATAAGAGGGGGATAGCTAGTCCTATCGAAGACAATGCTTCTGGAAGCCTCCGTCTTGCAGCATGTAGAAGAGAGTAGATTGAAGTCCTCCAAGTAGCATCGCATAGCATAATCCTACCCGGCGATCCTCCCCTCGTCGCCCTGTGGGAAAGCGATCACCGGGTTGTCTCTCGAACTTGTCTGGGTGTGTTTTATTAAGTATCCAGTTCTAGTTGTCATAAGGTCAAGGTACAACTCCGGGTCATCCTTTTATCGAGGGACACAACTATTCGAATAGATAAACTTCCCTGCAGGGGTGCACCACATTACCCAACACGCTCGATCCCCTTTGGCCAGACACACTTTCCTGGGTCATGCCCGGCCTCGGAAGATCAACATGTCGCAACCCTACCTAGGCACAATAGAGAGGTCAGCACGCCGGTCTAAATCCTATGCGCGCAGGGGTCTAGGCCCATCGCCAATTGCACACCTGCACATTGCGAACGCGGCCGGAAGAAGACCTAGCCCCCTTAATACAATTGCAGGCTTACGGTCCAATCCGGCACGCGCCGCTCAGTCGCTGACGTCAAGGAGGCTTCGGCTGATACCACGATGCCGAGTGCCCATAACTGTTCCCGCGTAGCTTGTTAGTGCGTATAGGCCAGTGGCCAGACTCAGATCAAATACCAAGATCTCGTTAAGCGTGTTATTATGAAGTAATCGCGAACACCGACCAGGGCCAGGCCCACCTCTCGCCTAGGTGGTCTCAACCTGCCCTATCGCTCCGCCACAAAGATCCACACAGAGGGCCGTCGGCACAAAGGTCCTTTCAGCCCCCAATCCGTGAATCACTCGCGGGTACTCTATGAGTCGACCCGACTTTAGTCACATCATGTAATCTGTATAATATGTATGTATGTATAAACCTGTGATCACCTCCCGAGTGATCACGGCCCGATAGTATAGCATGGCAGATGGACAAGAATGTAGGGCCACAGATGGAATACTAGCATCCTATACTAAGCATGTAGGATTGCAGGTAAAGGTAACAACGGTAGTAGCAAGGACAGGCTATGCATCAGGATAGGATTAACAGAAAGCAGTAACATGCTACACTATTCTAATGCAAGCAGTAGAGAGAAGAATAGGCGATATCTGGTGATCAAGGGGGGGGCTTGCCTGGAAGCTCAGCCGAGAAGGAGGGGTCGTCAACACCGTAGTCGTACTGGGTAGCAGCGGCGTCGGTCTCGGTGTCTAGCGAGAGAAGAGGGGGAAGAAACAATAAATATAAAAGCAAACATATGCATGACGATGCATGACATGACAATGAACGGTGCTAGGTGTGCTCTAACGCGGTAGTAGGTGATACCGGCGTAGAGGGGAAACATCCGGGAAAGTATTCCCGGTGTTTTGCATTTTCGGACAGGTGAACCGGAGGGGAAAAGTTGCGTGTTTGCTATGCTACGGATGTGTGGCAGACGAACAAGTTGTGTATTCGGATTCGTCTCGTCGTTCTGAGCAACTTTCATGTACAATGTATTTTCATCCGAGTTACGGATTATTTTATATGATTTTCTAAAGTTTTAATCAATTTCTGATTTTAATTATTTATTTAAATTCGAATTATCCAGAATAGTAAATGATGACATAAGCATGACATCAGGGTGACGTCAACAGGTCAACTGGTCCGTTGACCAGTCAAACTAGACATGTGGGTCCAGTGGGACCCACATGTCATTGTCAGGGGCACTTACAGGGGGTTTAGACTAACTAAATGGGTTAATTAGCGGGTGGGGCCCAGTAGTCAGTGAGAGATTAAGTTTTTAATTAACTAATTTAATTAATTAGCAATTTATCTATTTATTTTTATTTGTTTATGGCGTGGGGCCTGCATGTCACGGACACAGGGGAGCCACTCAGCACTAACTGAGGTCAACGGGTCAACGGGGCCCACCCGTCAGCGACACAAGGGGACCCACGCATCAGGCCAGCTCAGTGACGGCCGGCGACTCATCGGAATCACACCGGCGAGCTCGTTCGCGGCGGCGCATCCTCGGGCATCGTCGGAAATCGCCCACAGGGCATCACTTTGGTCGCGGCTGGGCGCGTTAGAACGGCAAGACGACGACGCGTCGGTTGGTGGTGGTTTCGCGGGCTGCGGTGACCGGAGACGAGCAGTACGACGTCGCCGGCAGTGGGGTGTCTTGGGCGAGCAACGACAACGGCGATGCGGCGCGCTACTGGGCAAACAGAATGGCTAGTCGGACCCTACTCGACGCGGTGAGTTCAATGGAATCATGCCCGTGACCATTTGGTCACCGAAGTCTCGCCGGCGACGAGATCCGGGTTGCTGCGTCCGGGCTCTTCGGCGGCAGCTAGTTAGGGCGCGCGAAAGAGCAAACGGGGAGGAAGCGGGGGCTCACCGAGCGGCACACACGGTGTCCCTTGGGGGTTTAGTAGCAGCAGAGGGCATCGCTGGAGTTGGTGAAAAGCGGCGGCGAAGCTTGTTGGAGCAGAGGAGGAAGATGGCGGCGTCGTGGGCGTTGCGGGGCT
>NC_057801.1:523525516-523544627 GCF_018294505.1 Triticum aestivum
TGGCTTCTTTTCAGTCTCCACAGCTCCCAAATGGTTGTCCATCTGCCAGACTGTTTGATCTTGTGCGCAAGAACTGGATGGGAATGTCCAACTGAAGACTAATTTGCAAAACCAGCAAGCCTGCAACATGGACAAAATCATCTCAGTGGAAGAAGTGGAATACAATACATCTTATCATTAATACTATCTTGGTTTGATACAGGCAATGAAATTCTGACATTAAGTAACGTAAACATGATTCCAAAATATAGGACATGTGAGCGTTACTGTTAGGAGCTAGGGTTCTGCCCGGTCTTGGCCGGAGGCTGTAGGGGAAGGAGGGAGAGGGGCAAGGGCTCGAGCGCGGCAGCCGGCGGCGTGACGCCGTCCTTGCGCGTGGGGCGGCGGCGGAGACAGGAGGCGGCTAGGGTTTTAGGGTTCCGGCTCCTCTGGGAGCCGGGCAATAGAAATAGTCTTATTGCTTAATTCTGAAAATAGTCTTACAAGTCGTATATATAACCACGATATGAAATAAAACTAAGATAACTTGCAGGCTAAGATTGCCCGGTGGGCCTCCTGCGGCCATAGACCTGGCCGGTCATAACATCTCTCCCCACCTGCTCAAACAACTCGTCCTCGAGCTGAAAGTCGGGGTAGTGCTGGCGGAACTCATCGCGTTGTTCCCAAGTAGCGTCCTCCTCTGGCAGTCCAGTCCACTGAATCAACACGTACCAGGAGCCGCGTTGCAGCTGAGCCTTCAACGCCTTCTCCGGCTCAGGAAGGAGACGCCCATCCGTGATCGGGAGAAGTGTCGGTGTGCCGCGGGTGGCTCTCCGCGGAATGGCTTGAGCAGCCCCACATGGAAGACATCATGGATCCGCGCGCCTGCCGGAAGCTGAAGACGGTAAGCCACCTTCCCAATGCGTTCCAGGATAGCAAAGGGACCGGCATAGCGAGGACCAAGCTTCCTCCTCGCGCGTGGGTCCAAGGACTGCGTAGAGAGATGAAGACGCGGCCAGACCCAATCACCCACCACGAACTCCGCCTCGCAATGGTGGCCATCATAGTAATGTTTGGCCAACTGCTGGGCCTGTAGGAGCCATTGCCGGACTTCCGCGAGCATCTCATCACGGCTCCTCAGAAGAGCACCGGCTGCCTCGGTCCGCGCCAAGGCCGGATCAACCGGAAGGATCGGCGGGGGTGGCCGGCCATACACCACCTCAAAGGACGTAGCACGGAGGACGGAGTGATAAGAGGTGTTGTAGCAGTACTCCGCCCATGAAAGTCAGTCCACCCATGCGCGAGGTCGATCACCTGTAACACAACGCAAATACATGGCAATCACCTTGTTAACGATCTCAGACTGGCCGTCCGTCTGAGGGTGGAAGGCGGTGCTCAGGCGGAGCTTCACGCCCGCCAACCGGAAGAGGTCGCGCCATACGTATCCCATGAACACGGGGTCCCGATCACTGACGATCGAAGAAGGGAACCCATGGAGCGGACAATGCCATCGAAGAAGGCCCGCGCGACAGACGCCGCTGTATAGGTATGGCCGAGCGCGATGAAGTGAGCATACTTGGAGAAGCGGTCGACCACCGTGAGAATGACGGACTTGCCGCCCACCTTGGGTAGGCCCTCGATGAAGTCCATGGAGATGTCCGCCCAGACCTGGGATGGCACCTCCAAGGGCTGAAGCATGCCAGCCGGCCGTAGAGTCTCCGTTTTGTTGTGCTGGCACGTCACACAAGACCGTACCCAGTCACGGACCAGGGCACGATCACCTGGAATGTAGAAGTCGGCGCGGAGACGATGGAGTGTCTTCTGCACCCCCTCATGGCCCGCCGAGTGGGCGAGGCGCAGCACCTGCCGACGAAGATCGTCGTGCGCCGGAACGAAGACCCTGCGCCCATGGAGGAGCAGGACATCGGCGAGACGCCATGGCTCCTCCAGCTCTCCCGCCGCCAGCTGCTGCTGCAGGAGGAGAGAGTCGGCCGCGGCAGCGGGCGCCCGTCGGATGTCGGCTTAGAGGGCGAAGTAGGGCCCGGTGATGATGCAGAAGGCCACCCCCTCCTCCGCACCGTCGTCCACATCGGCGTCACGCCGAGACAGGGCGTCGGCGACAGTGTTAAGGCGACCCGATCGGTACTCGACGATGAAGTCAAACCCAAAGAGTTTACTGATCCACTGGTGCTGGGGCACCGTCGAGAGCCTCTGATCCAGCATGAACTTGAGGCTGTAATGGTCCGTGCAGATCCGGAAGGAACGACCCCAAAGATAGGGCCGCCAATGGCGCACTGCCTGCACGAACCCAATGAGCTCGCGCTCATAAGCCGCCAGCTTAAGATGGCGTGCAGCAAAGGGGCGGCTGAAGAAGGCGAGGGGTCCATCGCCTTGATGAAGGACTGCACCGAACCCCGCACCAGAGGCGTCGCAGTCGACGGTGAACGGGAGGTCAAAATCAGGCATCTGCAGGACGGGTCCCGTCGTGAGGGCCCCCTTGAGGGCCTCGAACGCTATAGTGGCCTCCTCATCCCAAGAGAAGGCGTTGCGACGGAGAAGGCGCGTGAGCGGGGCCGCGATGAGGCCAAACTCCCGGATGAACTTCCGGTAGTACCCCGCGAGGCCCAGGAACCCGCAAAGAGCCCGTGGAGACTGCGGAATCGGCCAGGCGGCGACGGCCGCCACCTTGTCGGCGTCCATGGCCACTCCCTCGGCTGAGATGACGTGGCCGATAATGGAGACCGAACCTCGTGGTGAGATCCGATTGGTTGTTGCGGTCCAATCTTTCACGACACTCCACCACCACCAGTAGCAACCTCTCGCCCGCGCACGCGGTGTACACGAAGTAGAGGGTTTGAACCTTGCGGCCCAATACGAGAAAACCAATCTCGACGAAGGTACTCACGCGCAAAAACAATTTCCACGAAGAGAAATCGCAACACAGAGGTTTTCTAAAGATCCCTCCAAAACTTGATACGGGTGTCTACCCTGAAAAACACATCGTGTCTATTTCATAAAAGATAACCTACCTTTACATTCATCCTACTATGGCTATTTATACACGTCAAACTCTTATCTCTAATTAAATTGCCTTTTACATCTCGGCAGATATTCTAATCTAACAACCAGATTAATGTTGGAGGTGGACCCCAGCCCGTATCCTTTAATGAAAGCAAATCACGTAACAGCCTCCAAGTCTTGATAGATTGAGGGACCTTTTTACGTGGAAGTGGCAAGAATAGAAACAAACTCCTTTCTATGATTTTATTGGCCGAGTGAAATAGATCACATATCCCGTACTTCCATGTATCTACATAGGCTTCATTAACTTTCCAAAAATTGGGGAACGTTGGTGTTTCTGTTCCCTTGCCAAACCTTGCCTGATCAAGGTTACATGCATATGTCATGGCTTGATTAGCTCTTCCTCTTGCATGTAATTATTCTCCTTTAATACATGCACGTCCAGGGACTTCTCTTCCTTCTCGTTGGCACACAGATCAAACAAAACAATGTATTGTTTTATTGTAACAGAAAATAATCCATCTAACCCACTGACATGTGTTACTATTTTGCGATCATTAACAACACTAGCATTAGTCACGGCCGTATCATCCTCTCTCCCTTGAAATGAAACCGTCCTCGGTTTTGAATCAATCTCTTCAATTATATTTTTGTTTGCAGTTTGAACGACACATGGAAAATTTTCAGCGTCTTCAACCTTCTCTTTCTGTACTTCAGATGTAGCGTGAGCAATATCCCGCTTCTTGCGGTCAGCCATATACTTCTCTGGTGTGTATAAATCAAGTGGTACATATTGTCCTCCACAAACAAAAGAAAATTCACCAACGGAATGATATGTCAACTGTTGAGGGAGTCCCGAATTAGGGGGTGTCCGGATAGCCGAACTATCATCTTTGGCCAGACTCCTAGACTATGAAGATACAAGATTGAAGACTTCGTCCCGTGTCCGGATGGGACTTTCCTTGGCGTGGAAGGCAAGCTTGGCGATACGGATATGTAGATCTCCTACCTTTGTAACCGACTCTGTGTAACCCTAGCCCTCTCTCCAGTGTCTATATAAACCGGAGGGTTTTAGTCCGTAGGACGAACAACAATCATACCATAGGCTAGCGTCTAGGGTTTAGCCTCTTTGATCTCGTGGTAGATCTACTCTTGTACTACCCATATCATCAATATTAATCAAGCAGGAGTAGGGTTTTACCTCCATCGAGAGGGCCCGAACCTGGGTAAAAACATCGTGTCCCTTGTCTCCTGTTACCATCCGTCTAAACGCACAATTCGGGACCCCCTACCCGAGATCCGCCGGTTTTGACACCGACATTGGTGCTTTCATTGAGAATTCCTCTGTGCCATCGCCATCAGGAAGGATGCCTCGTCCCGTCTTTAAAGACGGCAGTTGCTAAAGGAGCTTTGGCCATCGGCCAAACTCTCCGACTAGGCGGTTTTCTTATGATCGCCTGTTCGGCTGCCGCGCCGACGATGACTTCTCGGGTCATCGAAAGCAATCTTCACGTTAACTCGGAACTTCCCGAGCAGCTAGATCCGATGGAGCTCTCCTCCTTAAACAAGCTCTTGGATCGCATCGCCGCCCTGGGAGTCGCTATAGACTACGATCAGATTGGGCCTAAAACCGATCTGAGAGAGATCAACTCTCCCCAGGCTACCCACCACGTTGCTGTGGTAGAGGAACAGTAGGCGACCCTTCTTCTCTATTAAGACTAGCTATGTCCGGATTCCCGACCCCTCCATGCCGGATTCCCGCGGAGGGACGGACGTCGATCAAGTCCTGAACCTAAAGTCAGGCAGTGGGCTGGATTCATTGGACAATATCCAAAAACCCAAGCTTCCAAGTTCGGAAACTTTTCGGCCCCTGAGTCTTAGATTAGACGGGGTTCCAAATTTAATTCCACCCGCCCACCCAAACATAAGCGATCTATCCAGAATCCGGCAAGAGCCCGCTGAAATAGTACACCATTACTAGGCCAGATTCCTCCTGGTTATGGACAGGATAAAGGACTGCCGCGAGGAAGACGCAATTTCACTTTTCTGCAATAATTGCACGGACAAGGGAATCCTAAACGCCATAAGTCATCGTGAAATTACACGCTTTGCCGACTTGGCGTCCATAGTACGAAAGTACTGTGCGATGGAGAGCGCCTGGAAAACCGAAACCAAATTTCGGGATAATCCGGCCCCGAATACAACCCTAGTCCAAAATAAAAGGGTGCATCATTGCCAGGCACCTGGGTTAAATACCAAAAAGCAAAAACCCCCTAAAGGGCACGGAGCCGTACTGGAGGGATGGCTCAATGGACCCTGCAAAATTCATAGTACAGAGGGCGCCACTCCACCTCATAGCCTTCGAGCATGTTGGATACTATGGCAGGTGGCCAAAAGTGGCGAAGAGCTTCTAGCTCCAGAGAACCAGCCCAGCAACACCAGTACGGTATTAACAGTCTTCGAGACTTTCGCATCAAATAATATGCGGAAACGAACACTCCGCAGCCTTGCCGAAGTCTACCAAGTAGCAACAATAAATCCATGGAGTGACACGGCTATTATCTTTAACGCCAGTGACGAACCTAAATTCCGAATAGCCCGAGCACCAGGCGCATTGGTCCTCCGTCCAATAGTGGACGGCTTTCGCCTTACCAAGGTACTCATGGATGGCGGCAGCGGATTAAACCTCATTTACGAGGAAACCCTTTGAAAAATGGAAATAGACTGGAGCCGCATTGAGCGAAGCAGCACAACCTTTAGAGGAATAATCCCTAGTCGGGAAGCATGCTGCACAGGAAAAATTACACTAGATGTGGTGTTCGGCTCGTCGGACAATTATAGGTCCGAGGAGGTCACGTTCCAAGTGGCCCCGTTCAGCAACGGATATCACGCTTTATACATAGCACTCTGCGCCGAAAATAAGACAGCCGCACTAGCCCTTGAGGCACTATCCGAAGCCCTAGCGGCCGAGGAACTCACTGCACTGCGCTTCACGGTGAACAGGGACGATGTGATACTCGATAAGAGATCCAAGTCCACCTCTTTTAAGCCAGCGGACGAGATAGTCAAATTCCAAGTCCATCCAACGGACCCTACAAAGACGGCATCCATTGGGGCACATTTAAACCCTGATGTAGACGCCGCACTACGAGGATTCCTACGGGAAAATTGGGACATCTTCGCCTGGCACCCCTCAGACATGCCAGGAATCCCACGCCGGCTGGCCGAGCATAGGCTAAATATCCTAAAAGGATTCAAGCCAGTCAAACAGGCTCTTCGGCGATTTTCCGAACCCAACAGACAGGCAATGGGAGAGGAGCTAGCCAAACTATTGGAAGCCGAATTCATCAGAGATATAAAACATCCGGACTGGCTAGCAAACCTGGTGATGGTACCAAAGATGGATAAATCCTGGCGCCTATGTGTTGACTTCAAGGACCTTAACAAGGCTTGCCCAAAGGATCCCTTCCCCCTCCCCCGCATCGATCAAATTATCGAGGCTACCGCAGGGCACGATTCATTGTGCTTCCTCGACGCATACTCCGGCTACCACCAAATCAAGATGGCGGAGCCAGACCAAGCCGCAATGGCATTCATCACTCCATATGGCCCATTTTGCTTTAACACAATGCCCTTCGGGCTCAAAAACGCCGGCGCAACATATCAGCGCATGATTCAGACATGTTTGGCAAACCAGATCGGCAAAACAGTGGAGGCATACGTAGATGATGTGGTCGTCAAATCCAAGCATGTCGAAACTCTAGTAGACGACTTGAGGCTCACATTCGACAATCTCCGAGCATATGACATTAAGCTCAACTCGGAAAAATGCGTTTTCGGCGTACCAGCCGGAAAGCTCTTGGGCTTCATTGTATCCGATAGAGGAATTGAAGCAAACCCAGCCAAAATCTGAGCTCTGTCACAATTGGATATCCCAAAAGACCTCAAACAAATACAAAAATTGACTGGATGCGTGGCGGCTCTAAGCCGCTTTATCTCCCGCTTAGGAGAAAAGGCATTACCCCTTTATCGCCTCCTGCGGCGCACCGAACACTTCGAGTGGACGGATGCCGCCACGGCCGGACTCGAAGAAATCAAAGCTATATTGGCAACAAATCTGGTCCTGGCCGCGCCCAACATGGGCGAACCAATGCTATTATACATCACGGCAACCCATAAAGTTGTAAGCGCGGTGCTCATTGTCGAACGAGAAACGGATGGACACAAGTTCCCTCTCCAAAAACCAGTTTACTAGGTGTCCACTGTCCTAACTCCATGCAAGTCACGGTACCCGCACTATCAAAATATAGCATACGCGGTGTTCATGGCATCCCGGAAGCTGCGACACTACTTCCAAGAGTGTTAGATAACAGTAGCCTCCAAAGTACCTCCTAATGACATTATAAAAAACCGCGACGCAACGGGCTGGATTGCCAAATGGGCCATCGAGAACCTCCCGTTCGACATAACCTATAAACAACGGCGACCTATCAAGTCGTAAGTTTTGGCTGACTTCGTCGCCGAATGGACTGAAGCCGAACTCCCTAAAGAGTACGGCGCATACTCCAATTGGATCATGCACTTCGACGGATCCAAAATGTTGGCCGGCCTGGGGGCTGGCGTCGTCCTGACGTCCCCAACCGGAGACACAGTCCAATACATACTCCAGATAATGTACACGGACTCCAACAACGCAGCCGAATATGAGGCCCTTCTACATGGCCTCCGGATGGCGGTCTCCATGGGCATTAAACGCCTAGAGGTGCGCGGGGATTCGAACCTCGCGATATCCCAAATAAATGGAGACTTTGACGCCAAGGATCCAAAAATGGCAGCTTACCGTAACGACGTCCTAAAAATGTCAGCTCGGTTTGAAGGGCTCGAATTTCACCATATAGCCCGTGATAATAACCAGGAGGCGGACGTATTGGCATGCATCGGCGCAAAGCGCGATGCCGTCCCTCCCAACATCTTCCTGGAATGGCTTTTCAAGCCATCCGTACTATGGGAATGGGAGTCCGGAAACAACAATCCGGACCCAACCGCACCGCCCGACACCGAACATTTTGACACAATCGGTGGTTCTGCCAATGAAATAACACCTTCAGCCCATGAAATAATGGCAGTCATTGCCCCGTGGACCGAACCATTCCTAGCCTACTTAACTAGGCAGGAACTTCCCGAGGACCAAAACGAGGCCTGCTGCATAGTACGGCGATCTAAAGCCTATAAGGTCCATGAGGGAGAGCTTTATAAGAAAAGCACAACCGGAGTCCTTCAAAGGTGTATCTCCGAAGAGGAAGGGTGAAATCTTCTGGCTGAAATTCATGCCGAACTCGGTGGGCACCATGCCGCAACCCGGGCCCTTGTAGGCAAGGCCTTCCGTACAGGATTTTATTGGCCAACGGCCCGGGCAGACGCTCAGGACTTAGTCCAACGATGCGTCGGTTGCCAGCTCTTTGCTAATCAAAGCCACATGCCACCCACCGCCCTGAAAACTATACCCATCACCTGGCCGTTTGCGGTCTGGGGGCTTGACATGGTTGGACCCCTTAAAGGAGGAACCCACAAGCAAAAATACCTATTGGTCATGGTGGATAAATTCACCAAATGGATAGAGGCCAAGCCAGTTAAGACGGCCGAATCCGGACCCGTCATAGACTTCATATCAGAGGTAGTACACTGTTACGGCGTCCCCCATAGCATCATCACTGATAACGGCACGAACTTCATGGCCGACGAGGTTAAACTCTGGTGCAAAAACATGGGCATCAAGCTCGACTACGCTTCAGTCTATCACCCTCAAACTAACGGTCAAGTCGAGTGAGCAAATGGTCTAATCATGAGCGGCATTAAACCCAGACTAGTGCGGTCCCTCAAGGAATCTAACACGCACTGGGTAGAGGAGCTCGACTCCGTACTCTGGGGGCTGCGGACCATGCCGAATCGCACTACCGGATTCACACCAGTTTTTATGGTATACGGCGCAGAGGCGGTTTTGCCCTGCGACATAATTCATGACTCACCTCACGTGCGCATGTACGAAGAAAGAGAAGCCGAGCTGGATTGGCAGGATAGTTTGGACGCCTTAGAGGAGGAGCGCGACGTGGCAAAAGCTCGTTCCGCATTCTATCAACAGCAGGCCCGAAGATATCAAAGCAGAGAAGTACGGGCCAAAACTTACAATGTTGGCGAACTAGTTCTATGCCTGTCAGACAAGAAAAAGGACAAACTCAAGCCCAAATGGGAAGGTCCCTTCATCATCGACCAAGTCCTGACCGGCGGAGCGTACCGTCTGTGAAACGCATCGGATAACCGACTTGAGCCGAACCCATGGAACGCAGCCCGTCTCCGAAGATTCTACGCCTAGCGCCGGACTCTGAGTTCGTCTCCTTCCTCTGTCTACATTTTATACTTTAGCTGTCTTTTATTTCTC
Source organism: Triticum aestivum (assembly GCF_018294505.1). Classification (NCBI taxonomy): domain Eukaryota; kingdom Viridiplantae; phylum Streptophyta; class Magnoliopsida; order Poales; family Poaceae; genus Triticum; species Triticum aestivum. Next base: position 523,534,953 of record NC_057801.1, read on the forward strand.
TCCTTCTCCCTCCTTTTTTCTTAAAGCCTTTGGAGGCTCGTCTGCGCATTGTTCACACACATTTGACGTGCTACTCGCGCTCATTATACCTGGGGGCTTCTTTAATAGAAGCTTATTTATACGGGCTTTAGGCCCAACACATGTGTCACACTTCCACATGTACCTTTTATTCACCATTATATGCATCGATACGACTTAAGTTTTGGCCAAGCTGGGTTGCCTGGCTCCTGTGCTTACCCCTACGTTCCCGATTGTTCGGCTAGGTGGTAAAGGGAGCACCTCTGCGATTGTTACTGCCGGGTCAGCCGGATGTGTACCTCGGACTGGGTGAAGCCGAAAGCTAGCGTTCTTAAGGGAATATTCGGTCTGTGAACTAAAAGACGATTTCTTACCTATTTATTTATCTGCCCCCAGATGCTTTCCTGCTTTTTTCGCAGTCCAGACATGCACTTTAGGGCATGCCTCCCAGGGAAAGGAACCCCTAACGAAACTATTCTCCCTGGAAGATGTTTCTTACTAACCATGTAATATAACATAACTAGTTGGGCACTTGTCTGATAAAGCACTAATGACCCCTACGCCTAGTCTCCACGCATGCCCCGGTTTTTTATATAACCGCGAGGGTATTCGGATACACTCCGGACTGTCGGGTCCCGAGGTTGAAGAGAAAAGGTCCGCTACGACAAACGATCTACAATCCGGCTAGAAGGCATTTTACATGTCATTTTAAATTTCATAGTCAAATTGACTGATTGTATTCCTCTTCAATACCATCTAAGAGGCTGTCTAGTTTACAGTCCCGCTGGGAATACTTTGCGGTCAATTCTACTTGGCCGTACACTAAGCTCACAGGGATCTCCTTCCCATCAAGCCCCACAGGTCCGACCTCGGCCATGTGGTTTGGGTCAGCCTTCGTGTACCGCGTCTTCACCATGGCCCAGGCCTCCCTGGCGCCTTGACGGCAGGCCGATATCTTCCATAGCCGGAAGCGCCGCCGTGCTCCCTGAAGCTTCTCTGCAAGCTCTCCAAGGCCTTCGGGTAGGGAGATGGATGGCCACAAGGCCTGGGCGACGCCTCTCATCACCTGCCGAACTCGTTCGTGCAGTTGCAGCAGCTCAGGAAGTAGGTCACCCGTTGAACCGGGCATTTCCTCTGCAGGACGACCTGTGAGCATACCTACAGACATATTTCTGTTAGTCGACTTCCTCGCCGAACTCTTTTTTAAGGTTCATTCAAGCACTTACTGAAAATGCCGCGATGAAGCCGCCGATTCTCCTTAACGGAGTCAGACAGCTGGGCACGCACATCTTTTAGTTCCTCGCCCAGCTGAGTGTTGGCATCTTGGAGGTTATTCTTCTCTTGCCGCACCCTTGTAAGCACATTCTCGCCGGCTTTTAATAGGCGCAGGAGCTGTTGCTTGTCCGGATCTACCCCGGCGCCATTTGCAATGTTATTGTCAGACTTACACACACGCCGCACTTTGCAAACTACTTCTCTTTTAAAGCGTATATTACCAGAGGGGGTCTCTGTGGCTCCCCCTGTGGCGGCTAGTGCGGCCTCAAGTTGGGCCTTCACAAACTACTTCTCTTTTAAAGCGTATATTACCAGAGGGGGTCTCTGTGGCTCCCCCTGTGGTGGCTAGTGCGGCCTCAAGTTGGGCCTTGCACTCTTGAAGCTCCTGGGATAGTTGGGTATTCTTTTCTGTAAGATCCTGCATAACAAATGATCCTTAAATCAGTTATTCTAACTATTTTAAGTCTCGGGGGCTACTGGCATATATAACTGTCAAAATTCCTCACCCGTATGTCTTTCACATACTGCTCTGTGGCTCTGGCTAGACCATCTTGAGCGGCACAGAGGTGCGCATCTCCCGAATTAAAGGCATTCAATGCCTCTTGGGAGAAACATGCGTCATGAAGAATTGTCCGGCGGCGCCTATGATTCATGGCGCTCTCCACCTCAGATTTGGTGGTGGAAAATCTGTCGGCATCCTCCGTTGGAGGAGCATCCAACACGCGCCTTGTGTTCGCCTCCCCTTCCGGACCTGGCTTTGGAGCCTGGCTGGCGGAGGCTCGATTGGCAACCTCTCCGGACACAGTCCGACGAGCGCTCTTTTTCCTGAAAAAAATCACGAGCATTAGTATGCCTTCCAGGAATCTTTCCTTGAAACACGGTGGCGCGCCATACCATTGCAGCGACGTCTCAATCCGCACCGCACTTCTTTTCTGCCTGCAGGGCCGAGCTGCCCCTTGTTGGCCAGCCGCCGCGGGCTCGTCTTCCCGCCTCAAAGGCACCTCCTGTAGAACACTATTGGTATGCGGTGATCAGAAATAAGCACGGATGGGTCATGGTATCAGGACTTCGGTCACAGTTACCTGGGAAGCTGGAAATATTCCGGGGTAGTCAGCCGTAATGGCGACCAAAGCATTGTCGATGCTAAGTTGGTGGAACACCCCATCGTTTAGCTCCACCTTTGTGTCCGGATCCTCTTTGGAAGCCGGATCGAGGGACCATTCCGGATCCTCGGGTTGTGGAGGCGGGCTGTGTATATCCTCTATGGCCCGGCGCAGTTCCTGCGTCGAAATCACAAAATGACATACTTAACCATGGGAATGGGGATCGGATAGGCAAAAAGAAATGCCCGCTTACCCAGCTTCGAGGATTGTTCATAGAAAATCCGTTCAGTGGACTAACACGGAGAAAATCCTCCTTTTCCCCTTTGTACAGGCCGGACAAGATCTTCACCAGATCGGCGACTGATCCCGGCCCCTTACGGCCATGGCGGGTGGCATCATCCTCCCCGTTGAAATCCCACATGGGGTGGCCCCTATACTGGAGCGCTGCACCCCCCGCATAATGCATGTGGCCATGACTCCGATCATAGTTAGGCCGGAATGAGCTAATAACCTTATTCAGCTCATCAGGTAGAGGACATCCCTGTCATTCTCCCTCTGGGGGCTCCGCGGGCGCCAGCTCAGGCGCTTCTTCTAAGGAGCATTACTGAACTCCGGGAGGCCGATCCGAACAGGATCCGGCAGCGGGACGTCTTCCATATAAAACCATTACGAAGGCCAGTCTTCGGATGCCTTCTTCGGGGTTCCGGATAGATATCCGGTCCCGGTGATGCGCCATAGTTCGGCTCTGTCCACTTGATATATTGACCCCTCATGAGAATGGGGTACGAGGCAGAATAACCTCTTCCACAGTGCAAAATGAGCCTCGACGCCCAAGAACAGTTCGCAAAGGGCCACGAAGCCCGCGATGTGCAGAATGGAGGCAGGCGTAAGGTGGTGCAGCTGGAGGCCGTAGAACTCCAGTAGCCCCCGGAGAAACAGATGTATTGGAAATCCGAGTCCTCTTATCAGATAAGGGACAAAGCATACCCGCTCTCCTTTGGAGGGATCGGGGACGCTCTCCGCCTGCTTTCCGCCCTTATAGATGGCGAGTCCGGCTCGAACCGGAACCATGAAGGCTGGGGGAAGAAATCCCTTGGTTTGGAGCGTCGCTAGCTCACTGTGCGGGACCGAGCATCTCTCCCAATCTCCAGGATGAGGGCTGGGAGCGTGAGAGGAGGAGCCGCGTCGACTGTCCATGATCGAATGGATTTTTGTCAGAGGCGCTCTGATGAATGCTCGCGGAGGGAGGATGGTGTGATTCGGATCTAGATCCTCGTCTCTTTTTATAGGCGGCTCATTTGCGCAGCTAGGGGGGAAAGTGTAAAAATACCCTGGCTTTTCGCATTCGTTCGACACGTGGAAGATGGCCATTATTGGGTGTGGAAGCCAAGGAGCGCAGCATTTATAAGAAGTCGAACACTATTCGACAAGTATATGGAATTTGGAGAAGAACCCGCCTCGCAATGCCGAAGACAATTTACGCGCCGGACTCATCGTCATTGAAGCCTGGTTCGGGGGCTACTGAGGGAGTCCCGGATTAGGGGGTGTCCGGATAGCCGAACTATCATCTTTGGCCGGACTCCTAGACTATGAAGATACAAGATTGAAGACTTCGTCCCGTGTCCGGATGGGACTTTCCTTGGCATGGAAGGCAAGCTTGGCGATACGGATATGTAGATCTCCTACCTTTGTAACCGGCTCTGTGTAACCCTAGCCCTCTCCGATGTCTATATAAACCGGAGGGTTTTAGTCCGTAGGACGAACAACAATCATACCATAGGCTATCTTCTAGGGTTTAGCCTCTTTGATCTCGTGGTAGATCTACTCTTGTACTACCCATATCATCAATATTAATCAAGCAGGAGTAGGGTTTTACCTCCATCGAGAGGGCCCGAACCTGGGTAAAAACATCGTGTCCCTTGTCTCCTGTTACCATCCGCCTAGACGCACAGTTCAGAACCCCCTACCCGAGATCCGCCGGTTTTGACACCGACAACTGTCTTTTATCTGTCCATGGTTTTCCTAACAGTATTGAACACGTGTGCATGTGCGTAGGAAGGACATCACACATGACCAAATCACCATGTCCACATACAGTAAACCGTACCTCGACGCGATGCTTGATCTTTACAAACTTGTCCTTCCACCAAAGCTCGTATGGTTCTGGATGTTCAGTCAAAGAGAGGTTCAAGGCATCAATCATAGTCTGACACACTAAGTTCATCCCAGAATAGCAATTCATCAATGTTGCACAACTCGCCGTCCCTACTCGCACACGCGTAAAGCATTGGTACAACGGCAAAGCATGCAATGGATCCTTCTCCACCGCCATCATCATTTGCAAGCTACAATGTTTACTCATTATAAAAAAAATCTTCAATAGTAACTTGAAGAAAAATATTGTGTCGTGAACAACCTTTGCTCTGAATACCACATGATGAAGACCAAACCTCGTGGTGAGATCCGATCGGTTGTTGCGGTCCGATCTTTCACGACACTCCACCACCACCAGTAGCAACCTCTCGCCCGCGCACGCGATGTACACGAAGTAGACGGTTTGAACCTTGCGGCCCAGCACGAGAAAACCAATCTCGACGAAGGTACTCACGCGCAAAAACAATTTCTACGAAGAGAAATCGCAACACAGAGGTTTTTTAAAGGTCCCTCCAAAACTTGATACGGGTGTCTACCCTGAAAAACACATCGTGTCTATTTCATAAAAGATAACCTACCTTTACATTCATCCTACTATGGCTATTTATACTAGTATAGCCGACCCTTTTAACTTGACCAACAAACAATAAAACTAGCATATGTAGACACGTCAAACTCTTATCTCTAATTAAATTGCCTTTTACATCTCGGCAGATATTCTAATCTAACAACCAGATTAATGTTGGAGGTGGACCCCAGCCCGTATCCTTTAATGAAAGAAAATCACGTAACAGCCTCCAAGTCTTGATAGATTGAAGGACATTTTTACGTGGAAGTGGCAAGAATAGAAACAAATTCCTTTCTCTGATTTTATTGGCCGAGTGAAATAGATCACATATCCCGTACTTCCATGTATCTACATAGGCTTCATTAACTTTCCAAAAATTGGAGAACGTTGGTGTTTCTATTCCCTTGCCAAACCTTGCCTGATCAAGGTTACATGCATATGTCATGGCTTGATTTAGCTCTTCCTCTTGCATGTAATTATTCTCCTTTAATACATGCACGTCCAGGGACTTCTCTTCCTTCTCGTTGGCACACAGATCAAACAAAACAATGTATTGTTTTATTGTAAAAGAAAATAATCCATCTAACCCTCTGACATGCGTTACTATTTTGCGATCATTAACAACACTAGCATTAGTCACAGCCGTATCAGCCGAGGTAAGCGACAGAAGGCGTCCCGAACGAGCACTTAGAGCGCTTAAGATGAAGATGATGCGCCCGAAGCTCGTTGAAGACGATAGCCACATGCTGGAGGTGCTCTGCCCAAGAGGCATTGTAGATAAGAATGTCATCAAAGAAAACGAGCACAAACCAACGCAAGTAGGGTCGTAGGACATCATTCATCAAAGCCTAAAAGGTCGCCGGGGCGTTGGAGGGGCCAAAGGGCATCACCAAGAACTCAAAGTGGCCACGGTGAGTCCGAAACACCGTCTTGGCGATGTCTTCCGGGTGCATGCGCACTTGATGATACCCTGACCGGAGATCCAGCTTGGTGAAGAAGCGCGCCCCATGCAGCTCATCGACCACCGGGATAGGAAACTTGTCCTTCAATGTGAGAACATTAAGGGCGCGGTAGTCGATGCAGAAACGCCATGTGCCATCCGAGTTGCGAACAAGGAGGACCGGCACTGTGAATGGTGACGTGGAGATGCGGATGATGCCTGCGGCAAGCATGAGGGCACACTGCTGCTCCAACTCGTCCTTCTGCAGCTGAGGATACCGGTAAGGTCGTACGGCAACAGGGGCCGATCCCGGAAGGAGGTGAATTCGGTGGTCGTAGATCCGGGCCAGCGGCAGGCCCTGCGGCTCATCAAAGAGATCCTGGTGCTGCTGCAGGAGGTCGTCCAAGAGCAGATGCTCGGCCTCGGCGGTGGTCGCGGCACCCCCAATGCCGTCCCACTGAATGTGGCGACCCAACCACCAGAAGGTCATCGTCAGTGTGTTGAAGTCCCAGAGAATGGGACCCAACGTGAGCAAGAAGTCGACGCCGAGGATGAAGTCGAAGCAACCCAAGTCGATGCCAGCGCAGGTGATGGTGAAGTGCTCGTCGCCGATAGTGATGGGCACGTCGCGGACGAGCCCGTGGCAGCGTAGACGATCGCCATTAGCGATAGTGACCTGCAACTGCTCCCCGCCGGTCGGCTGTAGTGCAAGGCGCCGCATGTGAAAGTGCGTTATGTCGACTAGAGGGGGGGGTGAATAGGCGATTTTTATAATTCTTCACTGAGGAATTTGCCGGTGAGGAAATTCCTTAGCGAAGAACTATTAGCAGCTGAATAAGTACTCAGAAATAAGCATAACAGAATACAAGCATGGTCATCATGATGAATTGAAGACTGGCACAGGATAACACAAGATGAAGACAAACAGACTGAAGAAATTGAACTGAGGAAATTGAGAAAGTATTCAGTCAAAGTCTTCAAACACAGATATGAACAAACACTCAATACAGTAATGAGGAAATGAAAGGGTTGAGGAGATAGAACCAGTAGGTTGGTGAAGACAATGATTTGGTAAACCAGTTCCAACTGATGTCTCAGTTGTACGTCTGGTTGGAGCGGCTGAGTATTTAAACTCGAGGACACGCAGTCCCGGACACCCAGTCTCTGAGCACGCAGCTCAGGACACCCAGTCCTCACTGTATTCTCCTTGAACTAAGATCACACAGATCCCGTCCAATCACTCGTGGTAAGTCTTCAGGCAACTTCCAAACCTTCACAGACTTGGTCACTCGGCGATCCACAATTCCTCTTGGATGCTCTAGACCTTGACGCCTAACCGTCTGGAAGAAGCACAGTCTTCAAAGGTAACAAGCGTCGGATCCACGCAGGATCAATTTCTTCAGTGATGCTCAATCACTTTGGGGTTTGTAGGTGTTTGGGTTTGGGATTTTCCTCACTTGATGATTTTCGCTCAAAGTCCTCAGAGGATGGGTTGCTCTCAAATGACAAGTGTCAAGTTCTCTCGGAGCAGCCAACCAACTAGTGGTTGTAGGGGGCGGCTATTTATAGCCTAGGGAGCAGCCCGACATGATAAGACATAAATGCCCCTCAATGATATGACCGTTAGGTGGATAAGATATTTTGGGACAGCTGGCGCGCAGCACAGCAACGGTCGGAAATTTGACTCTCAAATTCCTCAGGGCTATCATGTTCCTCACTGTGTAGGTAATTCGCACTGACGAATTCCTAACTCCTCAGTCAGAACAAATTCATTAGTGACCAGAAGAACTTCGTCTCTGTCACTGAATAAAGTGACTGAACTATATGAGATTTCCAAAGGCTTCACTCGAAGGGATTGGTAGGTGTAGGATTTTGAGTCGAGCATCACATGGAAATTTTTCCTTAGTATTTCCTCGACCCCCTTTAACAGTACGGTGTTTCCTATGACTCAAGAAATAGAAAATGAAACTACGAAAACAAAAGTGTTCACGCTTCATGTTCCACAGATGAATACCAAGTCTTCAAGGTCACACCAATTTCTTCACTTTCAAAGTCTTCAGAAAGTCTTCAGAATATCAAAGTCTTCAGTTGAAGAACTTCATTTTTAGGGGTCGACTTTCTCTGTAAATATCAAACTCCTCATAGACTTATAGACCTGTGTATACTCACAAACGCATTAGTCCCTTAACCTATAAGTCTTCAATACACCAAAATCACTAAGGGGCACTAGATGCACTTACAATCTCCCCCTTTTTGGTGATTGATGACAACATAGGTTAAGTTTTCAACGGCGATAAATATATGAAGTGTATATACTGATATTGAGGAATTTGATTACAAGATATAGTAGAACTCCCCCTGAAGATGTGCATAGTGAGGAATTTGCTTTTGAGGCATTGCACATTTGAAGAGTTGAATCATGGAGATCTCCCCCTATATCTTGTAATTCATACATGCATTTGATATATAATATAAAGAATTTGAAATGCATGATGAAATATGGTGCCTGATGAGATTCAGCATGCGTGCAATGTCATTAACGAGGAAATAAGCATGCAGAGCATAATGCAACAAAAGTATCAGCGCACCATCGGGTTTAAGATTACAACTCGATCGAAATAAAAGTTTCAGAAGAACGAGAGTTGTAACTTAAAAAAATGCCCTTAATATAGACCCGCTTGAAGACTAACTCAGATTTCTCCCCCTTTGTCATCAAATGACCAAAAGGATTGAAACTGAGGACTAACGCCCCTGAAGAATTTCAAGTCGATGGAGGAGTGCCAGCATTGTCGGGGTTGTTTGTTGTAACAGGGCCTGCCGCAGTGTCGTCCAAATCTTCATACTCATCAGTGTCACGCGATGAAGAATAAGAGCTGGCCACCAATGAAGGAACTTTGACCTTCTTGAATTTCTTTGGTGGAGGTGCAGACCAGTCAAATTCTTCCTTGAGACCCATATTCTTCAGATCAGCAGCGCTGTAGACATGAGAGAGAACAACCCAGGTACGGTTGAAGGTTTCATGGTGGTAGTATTGGTTTTTCTTCACTGCATTGTGTGTTGAGGTCATGTTGTGAAGAATTGAACCAAACTGACGCTTGACCCATTTATGATTGCGATCAACCTTCTGATGAAGACTGAGGAGTAACTCACGGTCAGTCATCACCCTGGGTGCTGTGGCTTGAGGATTTTGCTTGGCTGAGGTATTGGCGGCAGAGTCATGTGTGGCAGAATCGTCATTGGTAGAGTAAGATGCAGCCTTCCGAAATTGACCATCCAAAGGACGAATGCCTTCATCGATCATAGCAGCGGCCTTGCCTTTGTCATCAGCTGATGAAACTGTCCGTTTGAGGACTTCAATGGGAGGCAAGTAGCTACCGTGGTTCAGAGTGTCAGCTTTGTAATTCAGTGAAGATCTTGCCCTGATGAATCTCATAATCCAAGGAGCATAGGGCTTCAGCTCGAATGGTGACATAGCAATATTGGCCAGAGTCCTCATGAAGAAATCATGGAAGTTGATGGGAACGCCATGAATGATATTGAAAAGCATATTCTTCATGAAGCCAACGACTTCTTCATCATTTGAGTCGTGGCCTTTGATTGGACTCATTGTCTTCGTC
>NC_057801.1:523544637-523545264 GCF_018294505.1 Triticum aestivum
TGAGGATCAGCAGCAGCAGGTTTATCAGCACTAGTGGCTGGAATTTCTTCATGCACAGAGAGAGTGGGTTGAGTTTCTTCAGAGCCCATTTGAACTGTTGGTGCAGGGGACTAAGGAATCTGTTGGAGCGGGGTGAAGAGAGGAGTATTGGGATGCTGACTTTCCCAAAAGTCATCATTCATCACAGGTGTGGTGCACCCTATATCCACATCTTCATCTTCAATTTCCTCAACACCAGCCTCTTCAGCTGTGAACTGAGGCATAGGTGAGGAAATGACTGGCGTTGAAGGGATTGCGTCCACTTCAATTTCTTCATCAATCTGCTATGACGAAGCAGCAGAATGATGTTCTTCATCAGATCCGATGGGGATCTCATAGTCTTCTCCAAAAGGAACAAGGTCCTTTGATGGCATGGAGAAAATCGGAACATCATCAATTGGATTTTCGAGTGAGCTGGTCATTGGCTTCAGTTTCTTCGCAGCCGAAGAGTTTGACACAGCTGATGCCTTCCTTTTCTTCACTGCAACTCGCTCTGCAGCCTTGGTCTTCTTCACATCAAATGCACATGGAAGAATTGGAGTTGGTGTAGGTGCAGATGGAGCTGAGGAATCTGGTTGATTTTCTTCA
>NC_057801.1:523545354-523546688 GCF_018294505.1 Triticum aestivum
ACCAGATGAACCTTGAGGAATTTCACTAAGCGTTCTTGTCTTAGGTTCCAGAGTTGTACAGATCGAAGATCCACACAATTAGGGAATCTTGAAGAAAATGGTTGCTTAGAGAAACAGTTCAAGATCATATGATATGTGTGGTGTTCGTATGTGTGAAGATTTGAAGAATAAACACCTTTGAAGATTTTCAGGAAAGCTTGAGAATCAACGCGAGTAATAAAAGTAACTTTTAATTACCCGAAGTGAAGAACACGACGAACTGAGAAGAACAGATGGGAAGTTCGTCAGGTTAGATCTTCCTTGCCCTAACTCGGCGGAGGAAGACAGCTACGGCGGCGGCGGAGTGAAGATTTCCGCGGTCGGCGTGAGTACGGCGGCGACGAGGTTGAGGCACCGAAGCTCTTCCTCACCGGCGACGATGGAGTAGCGGTGGCGCTAGGGTTTGAGGAGCTCGAGCGGGAGAGAGATGGTCGAGCGGAGTAAATGAAGTGAGGAAGGGGAGAGGGGTATTTATAGACACGGTGAAAAACTGTTCGCCCAAAGATTTAGGACGAACGTGCCCCTGCCCTTTCTCCTTCACGAGACATGTGTCACCCACGTACTGTGTAGTGGAGATCGTGTACGATCGTGGGTGAATAGAATAATGCATCGTGGGAGGCGGAACAGTTTGTGCGGCAAAACCGAAAATTTGGATAAGATTTGTTTTAAAGTTTCGTTCGCAATTTCTTCAGCTGCCAAGGACACAATGAAGATTTTGAACGAGTTTCAAATAGAATGTACATGAAGAATTTGTGAATAGATTGGGTTGAGTATAGCATAGAGGGGAAGGGTCCGATCACATTCACTTAGCGGAAAAAACAACTTGAAGAAATAGCTATAAGTGAATGCTGTAGAGGACATAAACTCATATATATATATGTAGCCAATGAAGGAAAACGAAGGAAACAGTAAAGATTTTGCAAAGTTGAAGAATTTGAAAAACTGAAGAATTTCAAAACTGAGGAAAAACTCAAATTGAAGATTTTCAACTTTTTGTGGTGGCGTGTGATGGAGTCATGTACCTAGGGTAGGGTCACAAACCTGATCTAAGTACCCTGCCCAAGGACACCCTTAGAAGAGATCACCTTCCAGTCGACCTACGAGGGACTCACTCGACTGACTTGAAGGACTCGACCACGAAGACTCACTCGACCACCAGAAGGTCAAGAGGCACTCTGTACTGCAACGGTCTGTAATTGAGTATACTTTATGATAGTAAAGACACTTTATGTGGGGCGTTACCAGTAACGCCCCGGACTTAATGTACCTTAAACCCTTCATTACGTGGGTTGGCT